>NC_053116.1:29350284-29650284 GCF_010015445.1 Perca fluviatilis | reverse complement strand
TCATCAAGAGGTAGGTCAGCTGAGGTTAAAGCTGAAGGTGTTCCCACATCTATTGTGAGTCTATACCCTCCAACCTGATGGGGAACAGACATTGAGCAGGCGCGTATGACCCATGAGAAATGCAGCAAAGGGCTTTGTTGGCAAACTCTGCTCATATTTTATCCTTAAGAAGCTGGTATGAAGTGTAGTTGGAGGTATAGTGAATAGATAGAGGTAGATCATGTGAGTGCATTTGCTAAATTTAAGCTGACGGATGTGTTTTGTGCTCTTTTGACTGCAGTCTACTGGGAGGTTGACTCAAAGCCTCTTCAACACCAGCATCTTTCTGAATGATAAGATTAGATTCTATAAACACACTGCTAAGTACGTACAGTACACTGGCTATAAAACACCAGCATCACACTAGTATACACTCTGCTTGCCAAAATGTCACCTTCAACACTTCCATACCCATTACTGTTCAATGAGCAGCTGGTCTCCATGGCTCCTGCTCTCCCATGGGACGGTGTCACACCTTGCTGCCTATTTTTGATTGGCTGAAAGGAATAGATGAACCTACTATAGCCTAGCGTCTGGAGACTACAATGTTGACAGAGCGGCGCCCAAATCCAAAGGGTGTGTTTGGAGGGTTGTAAAACTCTGGCTGAGCTTTGACATAGCCGGCGCGCTGTGTGTGTTAATGTGTAGCTCTCTTACAGTGACTGGTCTGTGTTGCAGAGAGACTCAGGTAATGTTTAGGCCTGTGGACTTTGATACTCATGTCTTCTTAATTCACGCAACAGAATGAAATCTGCCAATCATTTACTCACATATGGACCTGTATTAATTCAGAGCAGAGTTAGAGTCATTCTTGGTCAATGCTGACGTTGGGATTGTTCAGACTTGGATGCCTGTATATCGCAGTGTTCACCTCCTACCTTACTTCCACATTCTCTTTCATATAAGTCAAATATTCTATCTGTAGTTCATGACCATAGCACAGTTACCCGATAAAAGGTGACTGTTAGTCGGGTACAGAGCACAGCGAGCCGCCGGTTGTTTTGGCGGACATTACGGTTAAGTTTAGGCGACAAAAGGACTAGTTAAGATTAGGAAAAATATGGTTGTTAGTTCATGACCATAGCACACTACAATTCGGTAAAAATTGTTACGCATTCAGCTCCGACCTGGTGTTGATCAGATTTATGGTGACACAATTGCACAATAGAGTCTAACAAGTGCACCGGAAAATGTGTTTCCTCTTAAATATCTACTGAAAAACCTTTTTCATGATTTACAATTGAGGAACCTGAGGATTGTCCGCATGAGGAACAAAAACTACAGATGGGGCCGAAGTCGTTAACTTTATCTGCATAGATAACATATGCAGCATGTTCACTTAAAGCGCTACATAAGCAGGCCAATAAGCAGCCAGTAACACTTTACCTTTAGAAAAACTTGTCAAACACATAAGTGCAGATCAGATGACTTTCAGGTTGACCATAATAACCTTTATAATAAAGGAATCTTTACTTTTCCTGCTTTTTAATATCTCTTTTCTGATATTCTCCCCCCTTGAATAATTTTGTCCTTTGAGTGGGAAGGTTGGAGATCTTGATATCTCGCTGCTTAGGTCAGATGTATATTTTGGCTGTGGCCATCAGCATTACCAAGAACGGTACATCTCTCTAAGCTATAAATCTGAATTAATTGCAACCTTTTTACATTGCTCAGCAGTAATTTACTGCCAGCAGATACACATAAAATAGATAGATACACATAAAACACAGCAAAAAGTAGTTTGTTTAAAGTAGTTTTGGGTAAAATGTGATGTATGTACAGTATGCGTAGAGGCAAACACAATCTGTTTCTTTTTTCTTGAATAGAATTACATGAAGGAATAATTATTGCAGCACCAAATCATCAATAATAAACAAGTGGATCCAGCAAATTAAACATTTATCAAGTCCATACAGCAAATACAGAAACAACAAGCTACCACTGATATGCAGCGTTGCCACTTGCTATGTGTTTGAAGGGTTGCAGCATTCAGCATGATACAGCAGCTGCAGCATCTCCCAAGGCTGACCATTCAATCAGAACGGAGACACTGAGTTACATCTGATGATTTTGCAGGAATTGTGGTTGTTTTGGACGATAAGTTAAGTACGATGATAGACAAACTTTTTCTTACTGAATATGGTGGTTGTAATGGGAGATGTTCCTTTGGGCAAATTCACCAGAAAAGTGTTTGCCTCTTAATTTGGCCCTTTTTGTGAGAGCACTTGTCTGAGGCATGGATATATGGGGGATCTGTGGCATTGCTTTACAACCAAAACAGAAAAAAAGAGACATTGTTTTTTAAAGGTAGCTGGCAAATTTGTTTTGACATGGTGACTGTTTTCAGTTAAGCAAATGAAGCAGGAAGTGCTTGGGGGAGTTCTGGGAAATGTGGTCATATGATAATTAAACTAAGGTGTTGCTGTTTATTTGACAATGGTACATTGATTTTTTTTTTTTTGCTACGAATGTTTAACCAGATTAATTCTGAGTGATTTCCAGTTTGTTTAAGCCACTTCAAAATGTCTGATATAGTCTTTACTTTAGTTTTTGTCAGGGCCCTTACCCTGACACACAGAGGAGGTGGAGAGGTACAGGGCAGTGCATGTGAGGAGTGGAGGAGAGCTGTGCGTCTACCTTGGTAACTGGTCCCAGTGGGCCGCTTCCTTGCTGTAGCTTCACCTGAACCCTGCCTCCCCAGAGAGCCTCCACATCATAAACATGTCTTGCATCATTAGCAGGACCTGCTGTCACCCTGCAGCCAGGCCCCCATGATACACTCTGTGGGAGAGATCAGTCGTTACCCACACATAACACACAGTGAATGTACTGTATATGTTCAGAAAGACGTAGCTTTACATTGAAGGTTTTTTAACGTTATGAACACAAATTAGCAATAACAGAACAAATAGAATGAAGTCAAAATTTGACTCATTATTTAGCTCACAGTGTAATGAGAACTTCTGTAACGCTGATATTTATTTCCAACGATGATCTCACATTTTTAATACTGGCGAGAATACAAGTCTGCCAGTATCACACAATCAACTACATTTAGTTTTGAAGCAAAAATGGTCAAAGATATTTCATATCCCCTCAAAATTAAATATTTTGGCATCTTGAATTAGTTGTACAAATCATTAAAACCCCATTTCACCAGTCCATACAGTAGTTGTCAGTGATGCACTATTTCATGTCCCATTATTAAGTTTGCTTTCAAGATGTGCCATGGCCACCACATTCAAGTTTCATGGTGTGTATACAGTATATAAAGCACACAAATTATCATGTGCAGGACACATTATTATTATTATTGATGTTAAAAGTGTAGGTAAAAGTAATGATACAAAGCAATGTTGACTTAGAAGATTTGTCACTGGTTGCATATGGCCGCTGGTTGTGACCAGTTTACCAAAAAGTACCTTGTTTTATCAAAATAGTTTTAGAGGCTAAGATAAAATAATTCAGCTCGAGAAAGTCTGAAAAAAATATAGAGCTCTAACAGATTTCCATAGCGTCATATTGCCCTTTTCCACTGCAGGAACTTATCCAGGAATCCACAAACCTTTTATAGGAGCTCACAGAATTTACCAAATGGCGGAACCAGGGTCTAAATTGAGTTCCTCTGCCCTGTTTCCTGCCCCCCCCAAAAGTCCACAGGTAGCACATTCTGATAAGTTTAGATGCGCTGAGAGTCCCTGATTGGTCGAACACAACATTTGAAGCTGCTACAACAAGAGCAGCATAAATTCAGACAGTAAAAGACAGTAGGTACTGCCTGCCAGTAGTATCAATATTGGGACTAGGGGAGGATATTTCTTGTGAAGTTTATGTGATGAGTCTTTGTTATTGTTTCATCATTAGCAAAAATCTATCATGTCATTGGTCTATTTGTCTAGTCAGCACGGTTGTTTAAATGTGGTGTAAATGCAAACAGGATTAAACAAGGTGTCGGTACATGATCCATTCTGCCTGCATGATCCGTTCTGCACATGCGCAAGATAATACTGTTTTACCGAGGATACGACCTGCACGATCTGTTCCACCGGGAAGCTAACGTTAGTTTAGCTAACAGCTAATTCGGCTAACCGCTAGCTGACAGATAGATTCAGTCTAAAATAACGTTAAGTCAAACTTAATGGGAGAAGCAGGCTACAGCTAAATTAAGACTTTACAGTAATAACAATAAAGACAAATATTGAGTGATTTTAAATGAGCACAAGTAAAGTAGAACTGACGTAACAGCTGTTATATATGTTAACATTTATTTTCAAGTTTTATTTTGAGGGTCTTTTAAAGTTATTACATGCTGTCTCAGCTAGCGGTTAGCCGAATTAGCTGTTAGCTAAACTAACGTTAGCTTGGCTGTCGACCGGAAGCGTGGAACAGATCGTGCAGTGTCGTAAATCCTCGTACAAAAGCGCATGCGCGAACATTTTGCGCATGTGCAGAACGGATCGCGCATGTGCAGAACGGATCGTGCAGGCAGAACGGATCGTGTACCGACAGGAGGACATTAAGTTCCTGGTACCATTTGGTTGAAAAGGGCTAATATTCACTTCAACTACTTCTAGTGCAGGAAAACAAACGTAAATGGTAAATACTCATCACCACCAGAAATGTATGAAAAATGAGTTTGACGGAAGGTGAAAGTGCAGTTATGATTCTTATACAAAATGTTTTGTCATAACAACTGTTAACTGGACTGGCCTGGATGAGAAAGGAGTTCTTCCTAAATGGAAATGTTATAATAAAATTCTATTACTTATGATGTTATAACTGTAAATTCACACGAGGCAACTGACTATTGACCCAAACGATTATCAGCTGTGTGTATGTCTACAGAGAACGATGCTTCCCTCTCTGAATAATCTCAAAAGGCTCATGTAATGGGCGATCACCTTCTGTTAGTGCCATTCAACATTTTTCATGCCTGGATGAATCCACATACACATAAACCAAAGCATATAGCTCTTCCTCTGAAAATCATTGTCATTCCCTGCATCCTAATGCCTTAGTAAACACATTACACAGCGAGCTAATTACATGGGACCAAATAGAGAGTCTCATGGAAGAAACAGGCAGGTGTGTTTGGAGATTGTACTCTATCATAGCACCTCATAATGCCCTCAAACTGAACACACACAAACCCTTTAAAGCTTTGACAATGCCACATTTTGCCATGAGGCAGGCTAGGCTAACATGCTATTTAAAGAAGGGCACAATGAATGATGACCTGGAGGTCAGCATTTCAGCTCATTTCCTAAACAAACTGCAACGTCTCGACTGTCAATGAATGAAACTTGACCCAGCCAGCAGCACTGCAGCTGTGTTTGACAGGCAACAAGTCACACTTAAGAGTGTGTGATTGTGTGTGTGTGT
Source organism: Perca fluviatilis (assembly GCF_010015445.1). Lineage (NCBI taxonomy): Eukaryota > Metazoa > Chordata > Actinopteri > Perciformes > Percidae > Perca > Perca fluviatilis. The sequence continues at coordinate 29,644,863 of NC_053116.1, read as the reverse complement.
GTGTGTGTGTGTGTGTGTGTGTGTGTGTGACTGCACACGTAGGTTTAAGACAGACAGGAATCCATTCAGAGTCATTGAATTTAATCAACAAAAACTTTTAGAAGATTTGCCTCATATATTTAATACTTACAGTGACAGCAGCAGTGCATCTCGGTCATTGTGTTTATTATGATAAAACCGTCAACTGTCAGTGTTTCCACTATTTTGTTTTTCTCAGTTTCTTTTTAAATAAACATAGCAATATGTAAACACGTAAGCATACAGAAACAAAAAGATACAAAAAGAATAATTACAATGGCGACCTCCCCACCACCCACTTACAGTACATGCTGAAACCCATCTCATTAACATCACGCGGAGCTAATACATCAAAACAAGATTATATAGATTGAAATGGGTTAGTCCATTGGTTGGTTGTTTTTTGCTGGTAGAAACAGGTGGATGGAGTATGAGTAAAATTGACTTTACTTTCAGAAAATATGGCTTGAATAGATTTTTTTTTTCCTTTTAAAGAGTAAAAAAGTGTTACATTTAACAGCAACGTCAAAGTAGTGTACTGTCACAGCAGTGTGTGGAGGTCTGGGTGGTGGATAAGTGTTTACTTTCAACACCAGCATCCTGAATCAAATCCTGTCTAAGACTTGTCAGTGATGATATTTTCTTATTTAACTACTGAATGACCAACGTCTTTCCTTAACATTAACCAAGTAGTTTTAGTTACTAATCTTCAGATAAGTAAACATGCTCTCATTTAAATCCATTAACATTTTTTGGGGAATTAATTAGGTAATGTTAACAGTGAATGTTTTGATATAATGTCTGATATGATCGTTCGTGGTGATACTTTCCATACAAACATGCATTTTTCTCATGCTAAATAGATGCATATGAATGTATTTCATTACATACATTTCCTATATAGATTCTGTATATTACTCCACTTTGCTTGTCACTGATGTCAGACGGATCACAGTTTGTTTCTGAAGCGGCAGATGAGCCAAACAGGTGTGTTGTGGAATAAGATGCAGTAATAATTGGTATGCCTCGCTCCACTTCTCTGTGGAAACTGCCCCATTGGAGATTATGGGATACGACCGCGCCATCCACACGCACCATCCCGCCCTAAATCCTTTGGGGCCAATTACCCGCTGCTGGTGGCAGGCCGCAAGTCAGAGCACGGCTGTGGCTGCTAGACTGCTTGTGTGCACGCTGCTCCCTTGGTGATTCTCTGGCTTTGTGAGAAGACATGAGGCTTGTTTCTCCTCAACCAGGCAAAGATAAAAGTTTAACATACATACATATTAATATTAACATATTATTATTAATCATATATTAATTATTTTATTATTATTATTTTATTAATTATTATCATATTAATCATATTAACATACATATTAATACATGTTAAATATTGTACTGTAGAAAAAGTCAAACACCTGAAAGAGTTATGTATTCTATATTTTCTTTATAAGGTGGCGGGGGGGCTTTGCTGCCGAGGCGGACAGGGAGCTAATTGGCGAGAGACTTGGTAGAAATCAGTGGTTGAGTGCTGATCAATGTAATGAGGGTCCTTTAAACATCACACCTGGGCTAAGTCCTCCAATTTCCTCTAAGACAATGTCAATCTCTGTAATTATCCCATAGTCACCTGAGCAGCAGGGCAGACCGAGGAGACAGGTGGATAAAACAACAGAAAAGACTTAACGGACAGATGCTGCATATGGTGTGATAAGGCCTCTAATTTGGGAAAACCTATGAGAACAGCAGCTATTGATGGCTTTACGTTGTGTCTATGACCATTCAGAGAGTGTGGATATATTGTTGTTCAGTATTCTTTACTAATGAATATGTTATAACACACAGGATATTGTTCAGATCAGTTTCATAGGCTGTCTGGTTTACAGTACAAGGTGTCTATTTACTACAAGAAACGCAAAGCAAAGTATCCGCACACAGCCTCGCATCAAAGTGCTGTTAGTTATCCATTATATTATACATTTCCTTTTTTTTATAAGCGTAATCCATTTGAATCTTTCTGCATACGAATCACTGCATTACTAAATCAACCTCGAATACTGCGCAGCTTTTTTATTTGTCTATTCATTCTGTTTAAACCTAGTCTCTCTGCACAGTTGTAGATCAAGATACTACACCAAAGAGGTAGAAGTTGAACGATATGGGTCATACATGCCCAGCAGCAGGGCTGTACCGTATTACTCCAGATAAGTCTCGGGCTTGAGTCATTTTTTCTTGTTATCTCTGACTTGTCTCTGACTTGTGGGTCCGAGTGTTCAGACTTGGACTTGTCTTGGACTCTATTGGTTAGTGGTCTTGACGACAGCCCAGGTCATCAGCCCAGCTAAATTCACATGATCCAGTTTGTTCTGAGCTATCACAAGAATATGGTACATTACAATGTTGCAATATGCAATTGCACAGCAGGTTTTTAAGTAACGGAACAATTTACTTGAATTTATCTTGTATCTTAGCCTAGTTATCACAATTCAAGTACTAGATGCTTTACATCACTACCAACCAATTTTCCAAATAATACCACAGTGTTTTACATATTTACAACTTGAACGAGTTTCCTTCTTTCACTGTTGCACCTTCTCTCAATTTAGTTAAGCGAAAATGAACTTACAGAGACTTGTTACTCACTAAAGAACATTTTTACTGATCAAAAACTCTATACTGTGCAGGAAATGAAGAATCCATCACACTGTCAATCACTTGTACTCACTTAAATGACAATGTTTTGGTACTCATAACTGTGGACAGATTATTTGGCTCTGTTATGCTTTTTTTGAAAGCACCGACTGATTTGTCTGACTATGTTAGTTAAGTTAAATGATTAATTCATAGTTGTTCGATATACTTAATGAGCAAACAGCACTCACTTAGACTCTTGGTTTTATTTTAAGAAGACTTACTATGCCCTTCAGGGTCACTTCTTGTGTGTATTGTGATTCTCAGTTGGCAATGCACCATAAAGGCTATGGCTTCAGTTAGAGGCCTGAGGGGAGATACATATCCAGCGTTACTAGTCACCTTGGATACTGAATGCAGATTAGTGAAGGGCTACATGGAAATGTTCTGCAACAGCACACGGGGAAAGATGAAACAAACATGAGTCATTGTTTTCCTTTTTCTCAGTTGACAAGCTGTGGCATTTATCCAGACTTGGATCCACACGACCGCTGTCAGGTTACTGTAAAGACAACTATAAACCTTGTTGTTCGGTGGCTTGTTTTACAGTGAGCAAGGTTTTGCTTGTCCCAGCTTTCTCTCATCTCATCTTTTGATCCCCAGAATGTCTGATACTGTAGGTACATCCAGTACACAGACCCATTCAGGATTACAGTGTCCATCATAAATCACAGGCCAATTTGCATACTGGGACAGAAAATGGGTGTCTTCATAACGTAGAAAAAACAAATTTTTTGCTTATTTTTATGGATGCTGTGAGGTATACTGGAGAAAAAAGTGATTTCTTCACACATAATTTGTGTTCTTGACTCGATAAGGGGAAATTCAATCAGCCAGAAGCTGGAAACAACAAAGACGACATTCATAAAACGCTCCTCAAGAGTTTTAACGAACTGGATGTCATTCCCAGTATCAACGTTTTTACTGAGAAATAATCCGTTTTCCTGTAAAATGTTTGTTTGGATCTCAAACAACTTTAAATAAAATGGCATTAAATCCAAGCAATTCACAGTAAAGTCAGTGTGTGAAGGCAAGACAAGCATAATGACATGAAGGTGATACATTATGCGAAATCCAGAGCAAGAATTCTTATTTTGAGACAACAAATTCTAAAATTGTGCACACAAATAATCTTTGTAAACCTACATAACACCTCCTTATTCTAGAGTGTTCTTACTTGATTTTTTCATAAAAGGGCCTCGGAGAAACCAAGACGTTTTAGCAGGTGGGAGTTTGAATATGTCCACGCAGCAGTATTTGCCTCTGAGTGTTTGTGTTTGTTGAGGCTGTTGAGTCAATGCTGCTGAGGGATGTCCTCACATCCTGACTTGCGTGACCGGCTGGCCAGATAGCCATCAGTACCCAAATAAGTTCAGGTCAGGCCCCTGCCTTCACTCCAAACCTCATTTGGTATGCAAATGAAGAGCCTGAACAAAGCAAACCTTTCAGAGCAGAGCAATTCACTAACTGCTCCCTTTGAAGAGACTGAGCTTCACTCAGAATTGACATGGTGAAAGACTACAAAAAAACATTTAATGCTTATGCACAGACTTTCTATCACTATTTTTCTGCTTTTTTCATAATCAACTCATTATCCACAGTACAGAACTGAGGCTCAACATAGAGCTTTATTGTAATAACTATCTTGGAATCGAAAGGTAAAGGTGTTTGATTGGTGGATAATGAGCGATTTTATTGTAGTTTGGGTCAGTATTTCACAGACTGCTACGGTTTGTTTAACTTAAAGATTCAAACAATCGCCTTCTTCCATCTTTGTTAACGTAGTTCTGCAGCAACCTGTGCCACGCCCCTGCTGAAACAGGATATGGCTCTGCCATTGTGCTCATTGTTGAGAGACTAATCCCGACAATTACACCTCAAGACCGAAAGTGTCTGCCTTGCCCAGCTTCCAGCCAAACCCTGTCCAGGTTTTGGATTAGGCCCCTGTTTGCCCCTGGGGGCCAGGGGCCCCACCAGCCCCCTTGTCACTGCTCCCCCATCTCCCACGACTCAAACTGCGGGTGTGTCTTACTCAAGTTTTACTCACCTGCACTTTGTTCACCTGTTGCTCTCGCTGTAACTCAGCTGGGTTATTGTTAGGACAAAAGAGGCGTGTGGAGCAAAGGGCAGGTATTTCAGGTTATGGGGGAGTTATACAGCTAAGAAGTAGGCAATGGTTTTTTGCATATGATAATACCTCACAGATACATGTTTTGAATACCTGTCCCTCGCAGTGTGTCGGCCTGATGATATATTTTCTCTGCTTGGACAGGATAGGTGTGTCCGGCAGTTGAGGATGATGGTTCTTTACCTGTTGTCTGTGTTGTAATAGGAACAGAGGAGATTGTTCCCACAGAAGCCTGAGCTGACATCATAAAAAAACACACAACAAGGTACCTGGGGGCTCATGGGGAGGGCGGAGGTGAGCGAACCGGTGAGGTGGGAGTCAGAGGGTAGGAGGGGTTGTGGGGGGGGGGGAGTTTCGTCTGAACCACCATTGGCTAAAGACGCGGGGGACACACCTGTGGGCGCAAGAGGCTAAGGAGATTGGCTGCGACCTGAAAATTACACCTGTGGGGGAAAGGGGAGGAGGGCGGGGGGGGGTCAGACTACATGTAAACCAAGCCCTTTACAAATTCAGCCTCTGTCTTCTTGAGAAGCTTAACCGCCTAACACCGCAGACGAGAGCACCTGGAAAAAAACAAGTTCTGCTCGGGCAGCAGGAAGAGAGCTGGCGCGCTTAAAACTGGTTGGTTTTGTTCCGGGGTTTGGCTCTTCCTCCGACTCTACGGTTGCATCTACCTGAAAAGGGACGGCTTTTTTTTTTTTCTTCCTACCCGCCACTCCAGAGGTCGACTGTCCTTCAGCAGGAGCAGGAAAGAGGAAGACTAGCCAACGGGGCGTCAAGAGCTCTTATACAATGATGCCTCTTGTCTTGGGTTTCTGGCTCGATGACCACACCTGGGAAACGACTGGGTAAATGCACTAATGTGTTCCCTTCTTTGTCTTCATTCTCCATCTTTAAGACTCGAGCTGTCGTCATAACCTGTTGCTCAGCGTCAACAGAGTTAAAACTTTACGGACATTTGTTCATCGACTAAGATCAGAAAATTAGGTCAGCGTATGTAGCCCTCTGCGATTGTGTGCTGATATAGGAGGGTCTAGCTAGTTTCGATGGGAAGCGAAAATAATGTGTATCGAATTCCAGCTCCTTTTAACCGGGGAGAAAGAAGAGGAAACAATAGAAGCCAACGCTCATTCCTAAACTGGATAGACCAGTTGGGGCAGGTAAAGGCAAACTGCCAGACTTGTCAAAGGATATGAGGACGGAGTCTGACTCCTTTTTTTAGAGCTTTAAAATCTGCTTCACAAGGAAACATCCATGGTATGAAACCGCTTTACCTATTAATAATCAAATAGTAATACCTGATAAGTTTAACATTATTGTTAAGTGTTAATTCAGAACTCATTTGGCAACTTTTTTCCACAAACTGTCGGTTAGTCTTTGGATATATTCTCTAGAGTTTTGGTTTCTACGGTTTACTTCTTACTGCTTTCCTTTCGTTGGCTTTTTAAGGTAGAGATTTGATAGAATAACGCCTATGTCATGCGCTTTTGAAATGAAAAAAAGAGTCTGTTATGAAGTGGATGTGTGTCGGACGTAAAATGTCTGCTCGTCCGTTTTCCCTGCCTCTGAGGTTGGGTTAAGTTCAGACAGACAGCAGCATTGGACTTATCAGAGCAGATCATTTCCACGAGATAGAAGGTATACATTATTAAGTCTTCTAGGCTGCTCATAAGGTCTTTTTGAGCAGCCGAGGACTGTTGCAGTCTGGGAAGGAGAAGGGAAAATGGAGGGAAAATGTCGACCATGTACTGCACAGTGGCGACTGCAGAGCGAGGTGGAAGATTGTGATTGGTGGAAAGAGCAACATTTGTTCATTTCTTTCATACACCTGAATAGCTGCAAGTCACATGAGGGCTGGTCACACTGCCAACGTATGGCAGCAGGGCGGGAAGTGCAGAGTAGAATTTCAACAGAAAGCCAGATTTAATGATTGGGAGACCAGACGAAATGGTGGACTGATTTTGATGTTGTTTGTTCGTGTTTGAGTCATAGGTTTGAAATTAAAAGAGAGTGTAGGCCTTATCACCTCGTGGGGTGAGAGGTTAAGTTATAGCTGCGGTTTGATTCATCTAAAAGGGTAAATGACACTGCATTATGGGCCAGGGCCATTTTAAAAAGTCAGTGCTATGCTATACCCTTTTAATTAAGAAGCCATGATGATAATAATATGATTCAAGATGTTTCCATCTTACAGTTTACCATTTAAAACAATAATTTCCTCTTTTTGGCAACATTGAATCAACTTCAAAAGACGTAATGTTACAATTTGTGCCTCCAGGGGGATTATTAATTTAATTATTCATTTCTGACAGATTTTACTTTTGATAGAATGCAAAAGGAACCTGTCCGTGATGAGGAGGGGTGGATAGGTAGCTTGAATTAAAATATGTAAAAGGCATTAAGAAGGAAAGTAAATGTCCAAATCCCTTTCAATAATCAAATTAGTTGAATATGTTAGTGCTTCATTTGAAATATTCAAAACAGAAAGGTGAAAGGACACTGAGCAAGGGGGAGGAGCTACTTGCTCTAACATCAACTACTAATGTAAATCACTAAGTATACATTTAGAAGTACTGCAGTGGCACATGGATGATAAGCAGTATCATGGCCTAAATATCCCAGTTACCAGGCTGCCCCTCAGTTGTCTCAAGGCCCAATTAGGTGCCGTTAAGATAAGGTCTGGAGTTAAATATGGTTTTGGGTTTCCCTGCCATTGTTTTCTCACAAAGACAGCAACTATTGATTAAGGGCCAGGCCAGTTTACCTATGGGGTTGTTGACTTCACAGTGGAGTCACATTCCAGCACAGAGGGCAGAGTTACCTGATCACGCCTCACTTCCAACAGGCAAAAAGCGTGGGCAGCCGTAAGCGGTTGAGACTCCCACACTGCACCGAGCACTATGTACAACAATGGGAAAAGTTCGGTCGTTTTGAACCACGAGGGAACAGAAGAAGAAGTATTTGGACAAATGGAGGACAAATTGAGACCAAGTTTGTTGGACGTAGGGGTTGGTTAGATATTTCGAAAGGTAACATGCTCTACTTTGTTCAGGTACTGTTATTTTCACAACTTGTTTCTACCAGCTAGAATTTTCTGGGCTAATCTTTTTTTTCACTCTTTCTTTCTCTCTCTCCCTCTTTTCTTCCTCAGAGGGCCTGCAGCACTGGTTTATAATGCTGATGATTAACTAAATAGAATCTGGGAGAGCAGGTCTGCTTGGCTTTCTCATTTCATGGGGCCTGACTGACCGGGAGGAAGACGAAGCGTTCTCAGGCAGCGGGGTGGAAATTCAAGATCTTTTTTCTCTTTCTTTTTTTCAGCCCCCTCCCTCCAAACGTACTCACTTTACTTTGGTTTTGTTACATTCTTTCCTTGGGGGTACCTTTCATGACGGTAAGGTTACAGGTGCATTCTCCATTTTCCTTCACCTTCTTTCCCTGAACTTTTCCCTCCCTTATACTCACTTTTCTTTCCCTCTCCCTCCCCCTCTCTCTCTCTCTCTCTCTCTCTCGTGTGCTCTACTTTTGCATTGCTTACAGGATGACTGGAAACCTGTTCTTTCTTAATGAACACAATAATGTCTCATCTCTTTATTTGGGCTTTTGTTCCGAGAGAAATGTAGTCACTTTGTAAAAGAGAGGGCTGATTCTAAATGTGTTGAACAATCAAATCTTTGTTGAAAGAAAAGGGGAACTTTCCGTAGTTAACCTACACGTCATTTGATGAAGTATATTCTATATCTAATGTGACAAGATATAAAGTACAGTGACTTTTTAGAATAACTAGATAATAAGAAATTTATTTAATGTTTAATTTAGAGATTAAAATGTCCGTAGTATGGGGTGTGAGGATTTCACGCGGTGTACCTGTGAATGATCCACGATATTCAGCAAACGAGGGCTGTTTCAGTGACCTTCTGCATACACAGCGTCGGCTCAGGTCGAGCTGAGCAGCATTCCATCAGCCTTTCATCATTCAGCAAACAGAAAGACAACGGCCTAAGATCTCCACCAATGCAAAACAGAAAAGAAAAAGAAAAATTGGCTTTTCCTTTTTTCCATTCCATAAAACATCAGTTGAAACCGACTTGACAACACTGTTTTATTAGAGAGACAGAACAGTATGTTGCAACGTAAAAACACTATTACTCTTCTGGCGGGATATGATGTTGAACAGAAACAGCTCCCTGAGGCTGACGTGCTTTTGACTTGGTGACAATTTTAAGTGAAGGTGCATGACGTACGGCGTTTGAAATTAGTAACTGCCATGCATTGTGTGAAAAGCAGGCCTCCCAACTTTGCCGTGCCATAGATTTAGACTAGTTGTAACAGGTTTGGGCAATCATTAACAACTACTGTGGCCCAGTCTTCTGTGACAGCGAGTTTAAGCTAAAAACCACAACAAGGGCTCAGCAATTATATTATAGAGAGGGGGTCTCCAAATATAGACTTCCCAACGCCTATTTACAATGCTATTTTTAGGCTATACATGGCTTAGTTTATGGCATACTTACTTATTTCACTCTTACGTACCCATATACCCTAATCATTTAAGGTTGAGTTCCCCTTTCTTTCAAAGGTATTTATGGTTAGGTTTACTACTCACTCCCAAATCTGCTTCAGTAGATGTCATTCATTCATTAACATTTAATAACTGGAACTCACACATTATATTCTACAACCAAAGTTATCCCAATCTGTTCCATCAGTTTAGTAATGAGATGTTTGGGTGATTATCTCCATCTTACGAGGCAGCATTGGATATCATCACTTTCTCTAATACTGCCTGGTAATGATGATGATAGTCATCTGCAACCAGAAAAACCGCTTTAGCAACGTTAGCAGCAACGTGCTCCTGGCCAGGGCCCTGGATCGGCTCAAATACTTGAGCAGCAGCAGCAGCAGCAGCAGCAGCAGCAGCAGCAGCAGCAGCAAAAATGGCTCTCAGGATCCATCTTACCTTACAGTGCTGGATTGTACAACTGTTGTTCTAACACTGTCTGGTAACGATGTTTCCTGGGTGACTCTGTGGTCTCCGGTGCTCAAATGTTTAATCCAAAATAATGTGAAATAAGTGAATAACTTAAGTGAATTTAAATCTGTAAGAATCCTTAGATGTTGCCATTGAATGGTAATCCTTATAAGCAGGATTGTCTCTGTATTCTGGGGTAGCAAATAAGGTCATAGATGATGCACAGTGTTGACAGACAGGACATAGTTGGTATTAAAATACATGAATATTTATGACTGAAACAGCTTGAGATTGTTGAAGTAGAAACAAGAAAGAGCTGATCTTTTATGCAGTAAATGGTCCTGTTTTTGAATTCTTTACTTACTTCCCTGTTTAAAAAAAAAACTTTTATAGCAACCCCACCCCACCCAAGATAAAGAATAGCAGTCGGTTGATGGTTCCACCGGTCCTGCAGGGCCTTATTTCCCTGTTCCCTCCCCTGAACAGCGTTGGTCTTTGTGTTGTGTGGCGGGTTGGTCCGACTAGCCTTACCTGCGTGGCACATCCTGAAACTGACACATGAGCTCACCTGAGAGTGCTTTACTGGTAAAAAAAAAACCTTGAGCTACAGACGTGGTGGCCTCCTCCCAGCTTCCCAAGCTTTTCGCCACAAAAGTGCTTTAAGTAGACAGGAGTCTCTACAACAAAAAATGACTTTAGGTAGTGTGTTAGGCATGCTAGAATGTAAAAACGTACACAGATTTCTTGCGGCATTGATTTGAAACAGAGGAGATTAAATATTACTGAACTGAAGACAAACGATTTTCATCCATGTCTGGGCTAAAATTAATAGGCAAAGCCTTCAAACAGACCTTAGAAACAAGCAAATAATAGACATGGAGCGAGCAGAGACCTAGTGTTTGTTTAAGGAGGGAGAATTACCCCGCAAATATTGAGCCGCACCTTTATTTGGCCACCCAGCTCCATTATTGAAGTCACAGAAACATGAAATAGCTTCCCCCCCCTCCGGTTGTCCCTTTTCTTTGTGTTGCCATTGCATATTTGTGTATTAATGTAGAAGACTGGAACAGAAAGAATTTGCTTCATGCCTTGGTGTGTTCACTTGTGGCTTTATTCTTGCTCTGCATGCTTGGCCAATTAAAATGTACAAAGAAGTGAATGTGTAGCGTGTATAGAATCTGCGGCCGCAACAAAAGAGGAACTGCTCATTTCAACCTGTTTCTGCTACACTGCTCTGTTCCCTCCATCTCTCTTCTTCCTCTTTTGCACAGGTGAAAGCTCAGAGGTCATCTTTCCAGCCTGTTGATAGGCGTCTTACCAGACATGGTTAGATGTAATTATTGGTGTCTAATACTGTCTGGTAATGCCGTCCATTAAATGGCATTACCTTCTGCTCTCTTACTTCCCCCTCTCTCGCTCTCGTGCATCTGATATGCAGTGTATTGACAAAGAGCAGTACAGGGAAGCACATCAACATATTTATAGCAGTGGCAGATGGGGCTGAGTGATGATGACTATGGAACTATGATCCTTGCACTGGAAGATTGATTGATTTCTCTGGGTTTCTTCCACGTGACTTGAGTCAAAGTTTCTCCACTGAGCAGCAGTCCAGGATAAGACCGTTCTACTTACAATAGGTTTTCTTGAATGCTGCGCCGTAAATTAGTTTCTATCAGGAATGTTGACGTAAATGCCGTGTAAAAAAATGTATTATAGAAAACGTTGTGACTTTTATCTGTTGAAAGATCTGCTTTCGTCCTCTCACAGCAATAACTGAATTCCTTCTGGGGACTTGGCTTTTCTCCAGGTACAGTAGAACAATGCACACAGCTTTTGAAACTTCTATCAAAAACCGTCTCACAAAAACTAACTATCTTTGAAACACTCTGTACATAATGTTAACTGTATGTACTGTGTATATGATGTTATAAAATGTAAAAGAAAACGTTCAATAAAATGGGATGAAATTTGAAATGTCTCTCTTGTTCATTTTTCTCACATTTTCAGAATTAGGTTTATTTATTTATTTTTTACATTTTATTCAGATCTCCTTTGTGCTGGCCCTTTGTAGCCGTTTCTCTGATCATTGTGAACTCGGAATGCAGAGCCCCAGTCAGGTGTGGATCAGATTACTGCTGAACACAGCTTCTTTTTAAATGCCTCAATTTACCCATGAGGTCCCCCCATCAGCTAAGCCCTCATTGTGTCCCAGTCTATGGCAGTACACAGTAGGCTAGCTTGATAAACCGAGTAGCACAAGGCTCGTTTTCACTGCCAGGTCCTGGGCCACTTACTGTAGGCTGCTTTTAGCTTACTGAAATCCATACGCATTGTCTATATGGTCACTGGTTACATTTGCAGATTTACAGGGGAAGGTTTATTTTATTTGTTTTATTTTTTAGCACTGTTCTCTCCCTATCTGAGCCAGCACACACACACACACACACACACACACACACACACACACACACACACACACACACACACACACACACACACACACACACACACACACACACACACACACACACAGCCAATAGCATGGTGTTTAATTAGGCCTCAGGGGTTCAGTTGACTGGTTAAACGTTGCTCTGATTTTATCAGTTTGAACACAAACACAAAACCATTTAGCCGTTTAACATAACAGGCTCCAGGCTTAATTGATCTCCCGTGCTGGGGGGCTAACATTCATGCTTTTTCATAGAGTCAGTCCCAGAAATATTATATCCCAATTTCTGTGTGCTCTTATTTATTTATTTATTTATTTGTCAAGCACTTTATATGAAATATGTTCAGTAAATAATCCCCAAATCTGTTCTTTAGCTATCTTAAAGTTAGCTTATCAGCATTGTTTCATGCTATCAGGCCATCAATCATTAAACAAAACAAACTCTACACATTGTAAGCTGTGTTGAGAAAAATGGGCCTAAGAAAAATGTAAAGTTAAATATATTTACCTTTAGCTGGAACAGTCTGTTTTTTTCCATGCAAGTATAATATTGTCTTTAAATTAGCATGATTTCTGTGATTTTATACAAATAAAGATTCAAATCCTGAGAGGAAGACAAAAGCCAACCAATTTCACAGCAGAGTCACCTTTCATGGGACTGTGATCAAAAGATACACAATGGCTTCTATTTACGAGCAACCGTGATGCAGAGAAACATAACTTTGCCAAATAATTCTGTGTGTAGGCCTCTATGATGTACTTTCAGAGTATGTGTGTTTAAATAATACATCATAATAAGCATGTTTATGGTTTTTTTCATATTGCTCTTAGGTCAGTAATATATTGCCAATGTACACAGGTGTGTTAGTGCTTTAAAGGCCTTTTTTACAGAAGATATTTTGCCATGTCACTTGGAAAAACACACATTAGATAATAACATTAATGAAGGCTTAATTTAGTCTCAGGGCCCTGGTATTGTTCATGCTGGCTCAATGTCACACTATCATGGCTTACTGGGACATTTAAATAGAACAGAGACATAATTATTTCTCTAAATTCTAAAAGGTATGAATTTATATAATCTGTGATAAAAAAGTAAATAAATAAAATATCACATTATTCAGTAGTGTTAAAGCTTTAGTGCGTCACTTTTTTATGCTAATGAACGTCCGTTACATTCAAGCAATTGCCAAATGAATTGATTAATTAATTAAGAGTATCAGCTCCACACAACTCTCTGTATTTCTCAGTATGGCTATGTTCAGAAACTGGTGCCGTTTGGTGACTTTCGCATGCAGAAACTCGAGTAAAGATAATTACCTCTTCTGAAGAGTTCATCATGTTTTTTTAATCCTCCGTGTTCTCCTTGGCTATGTAGCAACTGTGTGGATGAGGGGTGAGGGTGAAGTGCGTTTTGCGCGTTATTGGGTGAAGGCTTGTGTCATGCGGATGCACCGACAGAATTGTTGTCATTACTTACAATTCCTCATGGGGAGACAGAAACTACGAACTATAGCTTTAATACTAACACTTGATATACAGCACATCATGGAATTTTAACAAAAGCTAAAAATGTGTCAGTTAAAATAACCACTCTACTGTACAGTAAGGAGGAGGTAACTGTAAGTATTTACTTCCCCCCTTGGTGACGTCACGCTACTGAATTACATTCCTGTGCTGGTCTGTGCATGCTTGGTGCAGTAAGACCAGATTCCTGCACTACTACCGGCTGTGGATGAGGAGGCTAAATTCACTTAGCTGAGCTTGATACTGGGAAAAACAGGAGCACAACAGAGGCTAAATGACGTGACATTCCTGCTGACGTACAATAATTCTGAGGAGCTGTCACACACTCATACAAGGAACTCCTTTAACAGTCAGGCATAAATGAGTGGAACTGATTATAGGTTACAGCAGAAGCATTGCCACATTTAAGGTAGATTTTATTCATGCCTTTGAGATTAGCTTTCCACGGATAGCTCCTCATTCTGACTATTTATGACCCGGTGGGTATCCACAGCCCCCGGACCAATGCCTTAGTCAAGATGAAGGTAGGTTTATCTACTGCAATCTGTGTCCTGTATTATACTTACAGTACATGCTGCAACACTTTTATTAAACAATGAAACACCAGTTCTGCCAAAATACTTTAAGGTCCCATGACATGGTGCTCTTTGGATGCTTTTATATAGGCCCCAGTGGTCCCCTAATACAGTATCTGAAGTCTCTTTCCCGAAATTCAGCCTTGGTGCAGAATTACAACCACTACGAGCCAGTCCCAGAATGAGCTTTCCTTAGAATGTGCCATTTCTGTGTCTGTAGCTTTAAATGCTATTGAGGAGGAGAGAGAGTGGGCAAGGTGGAGTGTGGGGGTGTGGCCTTGACCAGCTGCCACTTTGCTTGTTTGCAAGCCATGATGTCTCTCTCTTTCTCATGGGTGGGCCAAATTATCTGGGTGGGCAAAGCAGAGAAAGGGGAGGTAACCTTTCCCCTTATGACGTCATAAAGGGAAGATTCCAGATTGGCCCATCTGAGCTTTCATTTTCTCAAAGCAGAGCAGGATACCCAGGGCTCGGTTTATACCTATCGCCATTTCTAGCCACTGGGGGAACATAGGCAGGCTGGGGGAACTCACATTAATGTTACAAACCTCATAAAGTGAAATTTTCATGCCATGGGACCTTTAATCACTTCACTGCTTGGAACATGAGAGCCTCAATGTCAAGACACAGCACACTTACAGTATTAGAAATGTAAGTCTTGAAGATCAGAATATATTTGGCAATCTTCAGATACATTCAGACAGATTATCATTGAATCCACTTCAGGGTTTCCCCCATTGTATTGCAAGCCTTGTGGCCCATCGGACCTACGTTGCTCCCCACCAGGCCTAAGCCACTGGGCAAAAAAAACTGAATGTATTTTTAAGTTTTTTAAACTAGTTTCAGTGGGGCGGCTCGGTTGGAAACTTAGACGTAGTCATTTTTTCAAATCTCCAGTTAGCTTTAACTTAATTCGAACTTTACATAGAGAGACACCTATAATACAAACACACCCATTCCAGTAATCCCCAAGAGCAAGCAGTGCGACAGTGGCGAGAAAACTCCTGGAAGAAACTCGCCACCCAGGCCTTGGTAGGTGTCTACAGGGTTGGGGTGTGATAACAGTGGCATAGTATCACATTAATAATGAACAGTACTGGATTAGGGAAGCTGCAGGGTACAACGCAGCATGACATTAGGGCCCTGAGCTCAGCAGAATGCAGCAGACGCGACAGCTGCAAACAGGTCTTGTGCGTTCCCCAAGGAAATACGCTGGAAAAAGCATAAACGGATAAACTCCCAGAACTAGGATAGTAACAAGCATTCTGGACGGGCTGCACACAAATGTATAGTTAGTAACAGTAATAGAAACAGTAATAGAAAGGGGGAGAGAGCAGCTCAGTGTGTCAAAGGAAGGAAGTCCCCCGGCAGTCTAGGACTATAACAAACTATAACAGGTAACTAAGAGAGACAGGTCATAAGGAGAGGTAGCTTTTGGGCTTAGAACTCTCCCTGGATCTGGCTTGGCTGGCCTGTCCTACTTTGTATGTATATTAATCTAACAATTATGAAGAGAAGCAGTGGAGTAGGTGAACACGCAACTCTCACTCCTACTATTACAAATAGGAGAGTTAAGATCTTGAATGAGGTGACAGTTTCTGCCCCGACCCAGATCGCTGGTCTGAGAGATAACTGAAGCCTATCTGCTAGGTACACCAACCTCACTGTCTTCTTCATTATACAACGCGGGAGACCGGCCCTAAAACACAAAAGAGATACCACCACAGGCAATAATCGTGTAAGGGCAATGTAAAACACACTATACAAGAATGGAACAAACTTTCAAGTTAAATTAGTAAACAGTGGTATGATGACAAAAAACGTATGTAGAAAACATACTATTACAACCCCTTCCAAATCTGATAGAAAGGGGAGATCATAGTAAACCCAGGCAGTGGGACACAAGTCCGACAATAGTAAGTAACCAATGAGCACTATACTGAACTAAGAAATAGAGCGTCTATGTTAAAAATTTTTTACATGCAGCCCATGACACTGGCAGCACCGACAGTGCAAAAGGATCATACGTGCATTTAATACTCTACAATCATCAATTTGAGTGTTAACATAATGTTATTTAAAACTATTTGATTTTTTATTCTATAACTGTATAAGTGGTTGGTTATTATTTAATATAAAGGTAGTAAAATTAGTATTAAAAATGATAATACCAATTCTGCAATATTATTAACCTCATTTCAATACCATATAGCACAAGGTCGTGTGGTTAAAACAGTCGCTTACTCTACACGATTGAACCGTAATGAGTTGAAACAGTACTAGCTGTCATTGTCAACGTCCACATGGATATTAAAATCACCTACAAATACTTGGTTGATTTAAGGCTAAACATGATAAAACTCTGGAATTCAGATAAAATTCAGAATCCTGGGCCTGTAAATAACAACAATATAATTGTGTATTTTTCATTTTATGTTATTAACACTTTCAAATGAGTTATAATTATTTAGGTTTAGAGTAATTAGCGGCTTGCACAAGATTGCAACTCCCCTCTTCCTCTAGTTTGAGTATAATATGGCTGGGAGTGGCTCATTTAACTCATAGTCTTCATGGCCCAGCAGTAGTAAACAAAATAAATCAATTTTATTGTCTATATCAACTCGTTTACCATACTGCTTTGACTCTAATATTTAATAGTCCACATCTATTTTCCTATTTTGTTCTATTGCAGTATTTTAATCCAATTAGGTTGTTAAGTATAGCGCATTTTTTTTACCTTTATTTAACCGATCTGAGCGGGACAGACACCGTGCTTATTAGACCATGAGTGGCCTGCTCCTACGGAAGCACAGGGCTAGCACTGCACCTCTATTACTAATATCAAACTTGGGTTGTCATGGTTTATGTCTGATAAACTCGTTCAGATTTTTGATATGAGGCTCACCGTCCCAGGTGGGATGAATGCCGTCTCTCTCAATCACCAGGCTTTCCCAGACCCCTCCATTATTCACATAGCCCACATCATTAGCTGGGCACCACCCGACAACCAGCGTGGAAGACGACGGCTGTACATTTCATCATTGGTCAGGTTTGGCAGGGGTCAAAACTACTGAGTCCGACATTGTCTTTGCGTATGCACAAAGTACTCAACATTCATTTTAGTGATTCCGATTTACACCATTACCACCTACGTGAAGTATGATCTTACTGTTTTACGGTTCTTTTGCAGCAGTTTTAGATGGGTTTCTATATCGCCGCTCCGCCCGGGGGCACATATGACCTATGTCTGCATTGACTTCATGCAGAGCCCCATGAAATCTGTCTTATGGTTTTTTAAATTCTCAATTTAGCAATTCCATCCATGATTCTGTTATCACAGAAACTATCTGGCTCTATATTAATGCTGCCATCATGCTGTGACTGGCCCCAGATGGACTCTTGCCACCATGACTAACAACTGTTCTGGGGATACCCTGAACTTCTTTATTACTTTCAATGCAAAAGAAAAGGCCTACTCTCGTACATGTGGCTCAACTTAAAGTCTTACACACTCCACCCACTACCCCTATTCTTAGAAAAAGTGGTCTGATGTGGTATTATGCGAGTGGAATGAAGTGCAATAAAGCTGGTCGATTAAAAAAAAAGGGATGTAATTATCACACCCTATACAAACCTGGCAAATTTAGCCGGATGCCACTTTTTTACTTACCTAGATAATGTTTGGTATTCCAGATGGCAGTCTGCCTCTGCTGTTGTCAGCCTTTTTGAACGGGTTCCACACATGTGGATGTACATTAGCCGTCAGCCAGTGATCCATTCATGTTTTCATGTGTGCGTCAATGCAGTGCTTCCAGGCAGTTGTTGTGCATTCCGCTCATGATTCCGCACTGGTGCTAATGCTGTCTGAACAGTATGAGACATCGCTGTAACTTTGTGTGGGAATTTCCCGCATTATAATTGCTAGAGTAGTGAGAATCGCTAAAATTATGCGCAATACTCACAATCACACACAGAAATTCAGGCCCTGCATCTAGTATTATCAAGCTTTTCCTCATCTAGCATGCATTGTAAATTATAGCCTACTGTATTTTTTAGATATATATCACCACAATGTTTTCCTGCCAAAAGTTGCTCCCTAAACATTGAAAATGGGTGTGTTTACCTAAGTTTACTTGTCAAAAGGGAAAATGAGCTATGTTAGCATGCTAACACAACACTGAACATAGCAACAACAATTTAACAATTGCTAAATGTTGTGCTCTTGGTAAGGCATGAAAAACAAAGTAGTGTCCATGTCTAACCCAAGTTGGGTACAGGTGCAGGAAAAATTCTGTGACTTGTGGTGTCATTCAAAAACGATGAAAGTTGCTTACTAGCAACAGTTAGCAGCTAGCTACACCAGCTTATTTTGCCAACCATGACCACAACAAATAATGCAGTAGCAGCTCATATACAAACATATCCTCAGGTGACAGAAACTACCCAGTTGTAACCATGGATGTATTAAGAGAACTGGATACAGTGTTCGGCGGGAAGCCCCGTACGTTCCAATGAGAGTGCTCAAAAGCGCATTAATACCATTGACATATATATAATGGACCAACAGAGCCCGTTGCTCTGGACGGAGACCAGTGAAGGCTATTAGAAGCACTTTTCCGGAGATCTCTTGCTTTACTGCGCAGCCTCCAACTGAGAGAGACAACGTAAATGTGACGTGAGCAACGTGTCTGAAAGTCTTCTGGTAGCTGTGCCAAGAGAAATCTCAATCATTTCCAATCTTACAGAGACGGAGAGCATAGGTATATGTAAGGAGATAACATAAGCACAGGCTAACTAACATGCTAATTAACATTAGTAATTAAACCTAAACAGCTAACGTAAGTCCAAACTGCCTGCGAGCTTCTCCTGTACTATACGGTAATTCCTCTACTGTGCGACAGTAAGTCGCTTGGTTATGACACAATCGATTTTTATAAAAACGTCTGCTACGGAGCCATAACGTGAGGTACAAGGTAATGGAGCCTTTTATACGTTGTTGTGTTTCTTTAGAACTAAACAATGGACAAATAGAGTCTTTAAACGCTTCAGACTATTAGACTATTAGTTATTCGCAGTCAAGTGACGTAAAAAAAAATTGGCGGTCAGTGGAATACTAACGGGAGGTGATACCTTTGTAGCAACAAAATGGCGCCATCAGAGGTTCGAGTTCTGAAGCAAAGCTTACCCCCTTGATTAATACAACATGGAGCTTGGCTCTTCCGCATTCTTGGCCCATGACGTCACGATGGACATGCGCACTAGCAACAATTTGTTTGTGTTGTCGTAGCAACCGGTAGCAACATGCGCGTTCATGAGCTTCTCTCTCGCGTCTCTACATCGGTAAACGTAGCGAACATGAATTTGCCGGTTCATTGTTTAAAATATTCACTAACGTTAAACATTGTGTTTTCGTTGTTCACGATCGTTTACATGCTTAGCTAAATAAACGATGGATGTATTTAGACAACCAAGGAGATGTAATTATTATGTCGTGCTACTAGCTAGCTAGCTAGTAGGTTAGCCTGCAGTGTTGTGAACAGAGCGTCTGTTAATACATCCATGGCTTTATTTCTCATCCATGCTACAGGCTTGACAGCATACAGCCTCGGATGTATCGTATCATCATGACAGTCTGGCTTTGAATTTCCGGAGAAAACAAACCCATCAGCCGGTTTTCATTTCCTGGGCAACAATACAGATTAGCGCCGCCTGTTGTTATAGAGATGTATTACGTCTCGTCGCGTCTTTTTGGTGTGTTCTGTGGCACTTTTTGGACTAACACGGTGAGACAGGGACCAGAGCAGACCAGAGCAGACAGCGGAGCAGCATTGCACACAAAATGCCGAAGCATGTCCTGCTAAAGATTTCCCACGTGGTCAGAAAACACAGAGGAGACACTTTGTTTCTCTCACTATGACTCTAGAGTCATACTCGCTCGCCGTCACTCTCACTTCTCCCTTGCTCTATCACCCACTCCACACACACACACACACACACACACACACACACACACACACACACACACACACACACACACACATGCCGGCTCGACGCACACACCAGCGCAAAAGTATAAACATCAGGCCACTTACGTAGGCTACGGAGAAAGCTCTGCGTGGAGCCTGCGCACAACCATAAAACAAGACTAGTGCAAATGTCCCCCGTACAGTCCCAGTCAGGACCGGACAAGTGGGAGGTGGAGTGCACCGTGTGCAAAGCTGGCACATATGTTTCAGTCTTTATTATTTATCTTATTACATTGAAAATGTATAAGAGATATTTTGTTGAAGCTGTATTTTCTATCACAGAAGAGGTCACATTTAGAACATTATTTCATATTATTTATTTATTTTAAAAGAGAGCTATTATTTTGTTACAGGTTGCTACTGATGTTATTTTATTTTATTTTAAAGTGGTTTAAAATATATATAAGTATTTAAAAGAAAAACTATCAATGCAATGTATGTTTCTTTGCTATTTACTGCGGCTAATGTTAGCTTGTTTAGTTGTGGCTAGTTTGCTAGCAGAGCTAATACAGGGATTTTTCTTTTTCAACTGACCCTCTCAAACCACATGAAGAGTGTTGGTTGTTTGCTGTTGGTAAGTTTTATGTTAGATTTTAAAATGTGCTCCTCCTAATCAAGAGAAAGGATTTGGGTTGAAACTCATCAAGATAACCCTTTAACATGTAATAAGCTACTTAAGCTAATAGTTGCTTTACTTAAAGGAACACGCCGACTTATTGGGAATTTAGCTTATTCACCGTAACCCCCAGAGTTTGACAAGTCGATACATACAGTACCCTTCTCATCTCCGTGCGTGCTGTAAAGCTGTCTGACGTCTCCAGCGGCATCAGCCCATCACAGAACAGGCAGGTGAATGGTTCCAGTAATCCTACTGCTCCGAATAAGTGACAAAATAACGCCAACATGTTCCTATTTACATGTTGTGATTTGTAGAGTCACAGCGTGTACAAAAAACAACGTAACATGAGGACACAGCCATCTTCTAATCGTAAACAAACCGGGAACTATATTCTAAGGCGGAAGAATATAGTACTTGGGCGGAGTGATATGCTCGCAGCAAGCCTGTCTGAGAATATAGTTCCCGGTTTGTTTACAGATAGAAGATGGCTGTGTCTCATGTTACGTTGTTTTTTTTGTACACGCTGTGACTCTACAAATCACAACATGTAAATAGGAACATGTTGGCGTTATTTTGTCACTTTTGTCACAATTCGGAGCAGTAGGCTAGTTGGAACCAGTTACCTGCAGGATCTGTGCTGGGCTAAGCTAATGCTGGAGCCGTCAGACAGCGTTACAGCACGCACGGAGATGAGAAGGGTATGTATCGACTTGTCTTACTCTGAGGGTTACGGTGAATAAGCTAAATTCCCAATAAGTCGGCGTATTCCTTTAAGCTTTATCTAGCAATCATGCAAAACAACCACTTGATTAGACGTGTCCTGTCAAATGTGTTTTTTATTTAAGCCTTTTTTGGTAAACTTGGTGTTTTAGCTTTGTGTTGTTATGAGACACTGGCGTGCTGAAATACTGAATCTTAGCTAATGTACAAACCCAGGAACATTTGATGCATTAGCACTGCTACCAGTATATTTCTAATAACCTCCTGACCTAATTTTGAACAGGTATTTCTGCAGAGTTGGCTGCCATTTCTTTGAACTGCTGGTAAATCTCCACAGTAGTTGAGTACTCAGGTACTCTGTTAAACTCAGAAACCAAAGCACAGAAATGTCAATGCCTGCAACTGACAGATAAAGAATGCATGGATGAATTAATGATTTTCATTATGCATGAATTGATGATAGAGCTGAAAATTCAGAAATGTGTGGGTTATTACAAGTTTATTTCTTTTTAAATTGAAGCACCATGATATATTACTGGTGCTCATATCCTATCAACTGAGACCTATGGAAATATCCTGCCAGATAAACACTGACCGAAGACATCCAGTAGTTTAAATGCCTAACCATTTGTGTCAGTAATACTACCTTCCTTCCCAACTCTGTACTAATATGTTGATTGATTTCACCTGACTGACTTGACTGATTTCTAAAGTACTGACCATTGAAGGGGCCCCCACACTTGTTGTATCAAGCACTTTCTTGTTAGTTGGTGTATTTTTAGGCTGGGAGCATCTCTTCCTTCACCAACTCTTTCTATTCTGTTGTGTTCTTGCCAGAGTCTGCTATCGGTGAGTCATTTTCCACTTAAAAATCAAGTGGTATTCCTTGTGTGTGTTTTTTCATAACTTTAGAGGGTGTAACCAACATACTGAATGACGTTAATCCAGGAGGTTGCCATCAGTACGAATCACGTGTTTTCTCTGCATTTGGAGTGACCACAGAGGCTCAGCTGGGTGGGACTGTTGCAGCATTTCTCCACCTTCATCACCTTATGATGATAGTGTGAAATACCAAAGCTGCATGGAGTACATGCCGTCTTAACCCTTGTGTTGTCTTCCCGTCAACCTTGAAAAAAACACTTTTTTTCCAATGTTTTTGACGCCGTTTGTTTTTGCTTTTTCCAACGTTTTAAATTGTTACTTTTTTCTTTTACACATTTTCAGCGCTTATTTCTACGTCCCATATTTTCTGATATAAAACAAAAATTTTAAATGGGTCACTGTGACTCTAAGTCAACACAAGGCTTAAGAGCCATATCAGTGAGGTTTATATTATGTATACCACATAAACCACATCTTCTCCCAATGTTAAGCTACTTGGTAGCAATTTTTTGATGACTAATCACTGCAAAAGTGAATCTAAAATTGTCACAACTGTAAACCCACAACAGTAGTCAGATTTGAAGCCTGTGGACGTAGTCAAGCAAAACAGACACCTCATTATGGAGTAATAAGCATACACACCTGACTAACAGACTTATAAAGGCAATAAAGACACCACATGTATTTCATTAAAAATTTTTACATATCTGTCTCGAAACAACTGTTTATCTGGGGACAGAAATTTGCATATTATTTGTACATTTTCCATGATAAAGTCACTCTTGGTGAAATTTGATGTCTTTGTGTCTCCATCTTGCATTTGTTAGCAGTGGGAATGAGCGAATACAGACCCTGGGAACAAAATGTCGCCCCCCACTAATACTGCCCCCTCTGCTTTCTCGGTGTAACTCTGTAAGGAAATCATGAATAGCAGGAGAGAGAAAGACCCTATTGAGACAAGCCTTTCTTTACATTGAAACTTAACTCCATTACTTCCACTGTAACACCTTGACAATGAGAATCCCTCCAAATAATGGGTTGTGTAGGGACACCATTGCTGCAGGCTGCATCCCTGTAATTGCTGAGCACGTCCTGGTACAGGAGGCAGTTGAGATGACATGGGAATGGGCGAGTCTCCAAAGACACACACTTTATGGTGCAACCGCCTTGAGACACACACACACACACACACACACACACACACACACACACACACACACACACACACACACACACACACACACACACACACACACACACACACACACACACACACACACACACACACACACACACACACACATACTTTTCATATAACGATTTTTATATAACTCAGTATATATTTTCTTTCTCTGATAGAGCACATTACCCTGTTTGGGTCAATGCAGTTTTTTCTTGGGAAGTTGGAGGAGTGAATGTAGTGATGTTGTCTATTTCTGGTTTGTTTGGAGTAAATAGGAGAATAACTGGCTTGTTAGCATGAACAGTGGTAGCTGCCATGGATAAACACACAATGAGAGGAGCACCACCTGCAGAAACTCAAAAAACAAAACAAAACGAAAGTTCAGTTAAGGTAAGGTAAGGTAAAGTAAAAAAGTGTCACACTTTGGCCCACACTGTTCGACTGACATACGGAGGTCAAACAAAAATAGTAAAGTTATTAATCATGAAGTATGTAATACAAAAAGGGAACATACAGATTAGCCACACAAATACACATTCTCATATACACACACATGCACACAGCCTCTTGGCAGATGGTGAACCATGAGGCGACAGGGCTGTAAAACAAGCCTGTTCTCTTTGTCCACCTACGCAGCACTTTGCACAGTGTGTCTATCAGATGGCAGCTCTTTATCAAGGTGTGGCTGATACTGGCTCCACACAAAGCTCTGTTAAACAGGAATATGGGAGGCCTGCTTCTAATAACTGGGGTGCTGTGGGTGGACTTGCATCATTGCCAGACTGGACTCTCATCATTGCCAAGCAGTTCTCTCTTTTGCAATGTGTGTAAATGACTGAACTGATGTGAATGTCTGGTGACTATTGCTTCCATCTTGTAAATTTAATATGAGGTGTGATGATACGGACAATTTGCATTTCTTTGATATGAAACGTGGAAACTCATTTCATTAGTGGCTCAGTTAAGTTGTCATCTGTTGTAAAACTGCAGAGTTTGACAGACCTGCTCTAAATATGTTTAAAATACTTTAAATACGCTCTGCTAGGTGTGAATGCATGCTTAATCTACAGGTGTTAGGTGTACGCATCACTCCTGGTGGTTACCCTACTCTACGTGTAATTATATGGTTGCATGGATGCTGGGTCTAAGAGGCACCCACCCTTGTCAATTATCAGACTGTGGGGAGGAAGAGAGCAGATTATGCATAATTGCCAACCGTGGCTGGGCCTGGGTGTTTCCTCCTGAGTCAAATCACTGAGATAGAAAGGTGATTTGCCATGCGAGCAGACAAATACTATGTTGCCCAACTGCATACCTGCCACTGCATTTGGCTCTAGACTATATGATTCATGATAATGTCTGCAATAAAACCATTTACAACAATGACTCAGATGGATTAATTCATGTTGGAATAGGTTGATGTTCACAATAAAATAATGTCTGGAGGATTTAGGTTTAATCAAGTGCTCAGGTTAACTTAAAGCTCAAGTTATTCCGTATCTAAAAGGTTTGAATGTGGAAATCATCCTGATATTTGGTACTAATAATTCATTATTGTATCCACTACTACACCAGACTCACAGAATCTAAAAAAAACATAATTTTTCTAGTTAGCGTGGATAATTAGCGTGGATTTTTTTTTTTAAGTATGTAAAATGTAGCTTACTGTAGATATGGGGCAGCTTAAGAAACAGTCAACCAGTATAAAATGAATACAATTTTAAATGAATAAAAAAATAAACTAACAGAATAAATACTTTGTATGTCACTGAGACTGTAAACAATATTTTACCTTTGGTGTCAGGATATAATACCCTGGAAAACTGGCAAATCCATTTTGATTGACATTGCTCTCGTGTTACCTAGGGTTCACACAACAGAGGCTTACAGGCAGTTAATATTGAATGAAGCTAAACTTAGAGGTAGGGTAGGTGTGGGATACATAATCTTGAGTAGTTAGTTTGTCTTGAGCTGCTGTTGTAAGATTCAGTCAAGTGGCAACTGTTGCTAAGGGTCCCATTACCAGAGTAACCAGTGATTGTTTACATTTGTCTTGCAGGGTTGCTTACTTGCAGGTTTAAAAGACTACGGCTGATTTCAGTTGGCTTAACTGCCAACTAACTTCAGTGTGCAGGTTTGTTGTGTGTCTGGGTCTTGCCGTTGGACTACAAGGTTGAGCGCACATGGCAGAAGAACAGGCTGAGTAGGTTTTCATGGAGTCTGGCTTTCCTTGTGTCTGAGGAGTCGCAGGTAACCCCTTTTGCTTCTAACTGTAACTACAATAAGGTTAGCTCCTGTCTTCTAATACAAAATACCACATTTATTTCGAGATAGCACATTTTCTTTACACTTTATTTTGTCAGGTTTGCCAAATGTGATATTGCATTTTCAACTACAGACAAAAACAAGGCTAAAAGTCTTAACCCTTAGAAGATGAAATGTTCATTACTGTAAACCAAACAAAACTATTATTGAGACTTTTATTAGTAGTGAGCCTTAACATTTAAGGTTTGTTGCGATGGTGGTGCCAGACGAAAGGTAATAGGGTCATTAAATTACAATGTGACCATGAAGGTGCAAATTTCATAGCAGATTTAGATTGTGAGAGTTTGACATTCGAGTCTGATGGTGTTGCTAGAGGAGAGGGACCACCATTCTGAGAACTATAAATATCTATGGACCAAAGTGATGGTCAAGTGCAAAGTTTGAACTGGTGGAGTTAGACAAAAGATCACGGGGTCACCATGAATGCCTCTAAAACATTTCATGGCATTTCAACCCATCCAATAGTTGTTGAGATACTTCTTTGTTGGAACCAAAGTGGTGGACCGACCAACCAACAGACTGACATAGCCAACCCTAGAGCCATGATGTTAGTGTGGCTAATGAAAATAATATCATGTGACCATACAGTACAGTACATTACTATTAATGAAGGCCAATCTGGTTCTCTTCTTCTTTTCCTTTCATCTTCCAAATACACCAAATACACCAAATCTTCAGCGCTCTGACTCACAATAAAAAAAAAAAAAACATCTCATTCCTGGTCTCCATTTCTGACTAGGGTGTCACTGCACAGCAGAAAAGGGTCCACCTGCCCTCCCATTTTGGAACATTTTTAGTCATCACCAGCGATCTGCACCAGCACAAGGTCATGTCATCTGAGTTCTGGGTGGAGTCCTACAGTGAAGGCCAGGCAGAGGAGCAACAAGGGGCAGAAGTGGTGAAGAAGGAAGTGGAGGTTCCCTGTGTGGACAACCAGCCTGTAGGAAAACTGAGGCAGGAGGAGCCAGGAGAACAGCCTTCATCACCTGACCATAGTGGCATGCGGGAAGTGACATCAGAAGGTGGACTGGAGCAGGTCCAGAGGGTGGAGACACAGAAAAAGAGAGACAGGTTTCCCCACTTGACTGTCAAGCAGGAAAGCCAGGATAGAGGGTCAGGTGTGTGGAGGGGAAAGTGGGATGTCAAATGTTATTTTTTTCCAGTATGTTTATCCTTTATTGCAGCATAACAAAATACAGTTAATCAAAACAATTTACATGCATGTGACAGAGCTTATGTGACAGTGTGCTTGTATGATTTCTGTGTGTATGTAAAATTAGCAGGTGCGGGCCTGGTGGAGCAATTCCTCCGAAAGTCCGCCCCCAGGGGCTTGTCGACCTGCTCCTGCCCAGATAGGAACAGGCAGCGGCAGGTAGAGGAGCCCCGGGGACCTGGGCCTTTCTACTTCTTTGGAGGAGCCAATGGGGCTGAAATGTAAGTAGAGAAATATGAAATAAAGGACATGAGGGGTATCAATAATGTGTTGGATTGTAGGTATTTAAAAAAAAATTGATCACATTGTAAGTGAAGTTGTTTAATTTTAAAATAAAAAGCTTAAGAAAAGTGATGACTTCTAAGGAAAGATTTGCTTTCATCCTAGTAGAAAAGATTATTCTCCTGCTGTATATTCTGTTATGGGCCCCTTATTAGGGATTACATGTGACCCCTGACCTCTGGATTTTTTATGTGATTAAAGCAGAAGTGTGATTGATTTCCTTTGGGACTTTTCCTTTAGAGTGAGCGGTTACTGTGAGAGCAGAGGATGGAAGAGGATTTACAATAAGCAGCGGGAGGATTTCAAACTCAAGTGGTGTGAGACCAAATCACCAGCCAACTACTGTAACTTCAGAGCAGGTCCAATACTATATTCATTTACAAGACATAATCTGAATGCTGTATCTTACTATAAACTGTAAAAACATATAACAATGTAACCTGTCCTAGGAAAATGACATAGAAAATTGGAAAATTGGAAATATGTATTTCAAAATATAAATGTTTCATTTCTGTTCTCATTTTGCTTTTAGTAGGAAAAGGTTGTATTGCCTTCCATTCACACAAAGAAAACTTAAATCATGTGTTTTTCCCAGGTGAACAGTTAGTGTACCAGATTCCCAACAACAAGGTGCTCACCACTAAGATCGGCCTTCTCAGCAGTCTGCGGGAATATGAGCGAGTCAGCAGCAAAGTCCACCACGGTCGAGGATTGAGGTAGTTTGTATTAAAAGCAGACAGCTAGTGTTTTCCTTTACCGATGTATGTATTTTTGTGTCTCAAACCTCCTGGCAACAATTTGGTGCCATCATGAAGGTTCAATAGAGGCCCAGCTCTGCAAATACTGATTGAAAGACATATCAGACTGCGACACTGTTTAATAAACACAGCCAAATGGCATCATCAGAAAGCAGGCCTCCTATCTCGCAAGCCTTGAATTGAGCATGATGTGTGTCAGTTATATAAACTATTTCAGTGGTTAATTATTGATAGTAAATGAATACAGTGAAACACGTTTAACAAACCCGATTCTTTTAATCAACACGTGAAAGAGAAATAAGTCTTAAATATCAAAGAATTCCTTTTACGGAATAAGTTGTACAAAGTTCAGACAAACCATTTAACCATACAGTACAATCTAATAGTAACCGCCTGTACCACTCATTGTACTATGTTTTTACAAGTGGGTGCATGTGTGGATGTCATGCACACATATAGGGCAAATATGTACATGCTCACATCGGTACACGTTCTTGTTAAAGGTTTCATACTATTCCATGAACTGACAGCTGGTGGCTGTAAAGTGCCATAAAAATGTAGCAATGCCCCAGCAATGGTAGAGAAGAAGACCGCAAGCTAGCAAACATGGATGGAAAGAATGTAGTATTCAAAATACATGAAAAATGCTCTAAACATGTTTGTTAGGCCTCAGGGATACACTGGATGTAAGAATCCAGTAATTTAGAGTATGATTAATTTAAAAAAAACAGGTATGGTTCTCCATGACATGTTATTTAAACATAATGTGATCTAAAGGAACTTTCCCAGGGAGTTTTGATTTTCAATATGCAGGCAAGTTGAAACAGCTGAGAAGACAGAGATTCATTAGGGCTTCATCCTTGTTGTGTTGTTTTTCACAGGAGGCTGAAAATGGAAGAGTTTATTCCCACTACCTTCCGCATGGATGTGAGTGAAGAGAGGGAGGCTTTCTTTGCCCAGCAGGAGGGTAAAATATCCAAGCACCTACATTTACCTATAGTACAGTAGTACTAGGCCTACATGCAACAACATGACACTGGTTCAACTAGATTTGTGTTTATTAGGAAGACTCCAGTTTGAAATAAGATTAATCCAACTTGACCTGTCATACATCCAATAATGAAAAGAAAGACACTAGTTTGTGCTTGGCAGTGTTAAGACAACAGTTGCCTTAGTGATTGTTTAATCAAGAGGTTGAGGATGTTGGAAAATAATGCACTTCACCTCCCATAAGGCCCTGATTAAATCACCAGGGGAACATGCTGTTGCCATAGAGATGAGTCTTAGGGCAGGGCTGAGACACAAACACGGAGAAACAATCAACAGGATCTGGATGTAGAGCGGCTGCAGCACAGGACAGGGCTGAGACAAATAAAATACTTTTAATATTACACCTAAAAAACATTAATTTTAAGGACTGGAGATGAAAGAATCTCATGGTTTCTGTATTGTTTGTAGTAATACAGACACACAGCATTATGATAAGTCGTGTGCGCGTTATGACAAACATGGTTATCACAAAGTAAACAGGAGAGAGACACAGACAGCTGGTTAAATCTCTGGGTGACAGATGAATTCGTGGAAAAGAAGACGAGAGCACATCAGAACACAATAATAGGAGAATAATTATTAAGACTTAGTTAAAGCTGCAACACCTCAAAGTGAGAAAACCCCATGTACAATCCCACACTCGAAAGTATAGCTGCAAAAGTAAAAGTACCTATTATACAGTAGAATAAGATTGGTAAAAGTGCTACATTAAATTGTTTGATTATTATTACTGATGCATCAACATGTAAGCAGCATTTTAATGTTGTAGGTGCTTGAGTTGAAGTTACTTTGAACTACTTTATACTGTACACTGTTGGGTAGTTTAATGCAGCATATTTTATGGGCTGATCTATTTATATAATCTGAATGTTCACATTCAAAGTAACTAGCCGTCATAAACTCAAATAAAATGGTGGAAAATGCATGGTGTACTTTCCGCAAATATGGAGTGATTTCAGACACAGCAGTCATTGGCATTCATAGAATAAAGAAGGTAATATATAACAGAATAACAACAGAAAGAAATGCCTTAACATACTGTAGGTCTGAAAGCAACAAAAGAAACAATACACAGTAGAACAGGACAGATCTATCTTTATATGTCATACGTTTGTTGATTTACCTGATGTACAGTAAGTTTACGACTGTTACCAGGTGTGAGCAACAATGAGAGTCACATGTGGATCTGTAAGCCCACGGGTCTGAACCAGGGCAGAGGGATCTTTCTGCTGAAGAGCCAGGAGGACGTAGCTGCCTTCAGACTGAAGCTGAAGCACACGGAGGACCGTCAGGCCAGGAAGATGCACCGCCGGCAGCCTCAGGCTCGCATTGTCCAACAGTGGGTGAACATACCTAACAATTGGATTGATAAATCAATATTATGATACATTTTGTCACATATTGACAAATGTAAACTGACTTTTTTTTTTTTTCCCTCAGTTACATCCAGAGTCCACTGCTCCTGAGAGGGAAAAAGTTTGATGTGCGCTCTTACCTTCTGATTGCTTGCACTTCACCTTACATGGTCTTCTTTCGCCACGGTTATGTGCGACTGACCTGCGACCTTTATGACCCCAGCTCCAACAACCTCTCTGCCCACCTGACCAATCAGGTACACCTCACACCCCATACAGACTGCCCAAATACCCAGGGTTAACTGGCAGATCAAAGTTTTCTTGGTTCAAAACTTTTAAGTCTGCTTTTAAAACAGTAGTCATTTACCCCATTTTGCTTGTTGTTATCACTCCTCCTAAACTGTTCATACATGGCCTTAAAAAGATCACTTTCAAATGAGCGTTCAATGTGAAAGCTGTGGAAAAATATACTGACATGTATACTATAAATGTACTGCAACATGTACCTGAAGCTAATACAAGACTTCATCAGTCTGAGTTACACAAATCAAGTAGATATCTTTCAAATCAAACTTAGGAAGCTACCCCCTTCTTTGCAGCTGCTGGGTGATAATTATTTGCACTGAAAAACTGAACAATCAACAAACGCTGTCAATTACCAATATGCCTGCATTAAATAAAAAGAAGAACTGGGAACTGGACTGAAATCACTGTTCATTTTTGGAGTTTAAAGGCATTCATTCACCAGCTCATCACAGATTTTTATACTCTGGGTTTGACTTTCACAGGAGAGTATTTCATGTTAACTATTTAAGCTGTCACATGAACTCCCAATTAACACAAATTAAAAATGGCAAAACCATTTATGATAATAGTAGAGAGACATTTGCATTACTTCCAGAGAGGTTGAATAGATCAAGCATTAGCTGTGTGCCACTAACTGTCTCTCTGCTACTGCTGACTGCTTCATGTGTCTCTGGTCCCCCTGCTGTCTGTCTCCAGTATATGCAGAAGAAGAACCCTCTGTACAGCCAGCTAAAGGAGGACACTGTGTGGTCCATGGAGAGCTTCAACACCTACGTCAACGACAGATTTCGGGTTGCCAAGGGTCTGCCCAGGGATTGGGTGCTGGGCGCCTTTGCAGTGAGTGCTGCTGTGTGTTGTTGCTCTCTGGGACCAATTACCATTATAATGATGGTTGTTGGCGCTTGCAGCTAATTGAGATTGCGTTTAGGCTTGGGTGACCTCATTCCGGTTTGAGGATACATCATGTTATTACTAAAATGAAATATCACATGTGCTGTTTCTAGTACAACAAACGCCACAATGTACACATTTTTATCTTTTTCAGGTTGGACCTGTTAGATTGAAACCTCCAACCTTCAGTGTGTGATAGTGAAACAAAACAACAATGTGTTTGGTTTAAAACAAACCTGTTATTGTATCACAAATATTTTCTTTAGTTCTTTATTTTTGCATATAAAAAGAAAAAGAAAAAAATTAAATATGCAATAACATAAGAAAATGGTGGTATGAAAAAAAAACTTAAGGGCTTGTAAAAGGAACCCACCTAACATTAAAAATTAAAGTCAGCTGTGCATGCTTGCCACCAATTTACAAATGAACATAAATATTTTTTAAATGTTGTCCTGCTGCCACCAAAAATCTATGAATGCAGCTAAATTGTTTCAACACGAAGCCAATCATGACTAAAGTAACGATCAAGTCATTTAAAAAGAGCAGAAAAATAAATCATCGAAGAAATGCAACCACACGTTCTCAAATAGAGTTGTTAAGAGCTGCAGACATTCAAAATGTCTGCTGGAGGATGTGCTATATTGTGTATCACTCAGAAGCCTAATTTGACCAACAGGTTATTTTCCCTTTCCATGCATCAGAAGCACATGCAGCAGATCCTGACGCAGTGTTTCTTAGCAGTCAAATCCAAGTTTGACTGCCGACTGGGCTTCTTTGACTTGATTGGCTGCGACTTCATGGTTGACGAGGACTTCAAGGTGGGTTAGACGTCGCTTAGTATCTGAGTGGCAGTCAGTGTTTGTGTGTTAATGTGCATGTTTTTGGACTAACCATGTCGTTGTGTGCTCCTAAGGTGTGGCTGTTGGAGATGAACTGTAATCCAGCTCTTCATACCAACTGTGAAGTGCTGAAGGAGGTGATACCCAGGACTGTTGTGGAAGCACTGGGTGAGCTCACATTATCACAGCTGATCACTGCTTTTTCTTTTTCAGGTTCAGTAGATGTTTAAAGTGGAAAGTTAACACCATGCTCAAACTAATTAAGTAACTAACTAACTAAATTTCACTGCATCATAGTTCCCTTTATGAAACACTAGTGCAGTGCTGTTTAAAATGTGCCTGTTTGGAACTGGCAGATTGCTTGGCCTCCTGCATTTCTGCTTGCAACATTCTCCAGAACCATTGTTCCCTAAAATAGCTTACAGAAGGCCCTCACAGCACTTTATATGCAACCCAACTGTTTACAACTGTATACTACTGACTTACTGTGTACTTCTACTTCACAGGAAAACATTATACTACTTCATTTACCAACAGTAATGTTGGAGATTCAATATTTACATATAAAATAACACAATTAAAATAAGAGGCATTATTATTCATTAAACTATCCAGCATTATATTAGTTAGAGTTGAAAGCTTGAACAGATGTTAAGTAAATTAGCAAATTTGTGCTGATATAATGCCTCTCTTTTCACTTGAAGAAACATTTGAATGCAGGACCTGTACTGTGCAGTATTGATAGTTTTACTAATAATAGTTTTACTTCAGAAAAAAACTTTTGAGTACTTCTTCTACCACTGCCAATACCAACATTCCCAGTTAAAGAAATAGTGAAAAGTAAAGCAAGGCGCTGTTTGCATGGGCCCTACAATTATTATATAGAACCTTTCAGTTAATCTAGCTCCACCAGTACCAATAATTTTGTCATTTTAGTCAAACTAATTTCACATAGGAATAGGGCTGGGTTTTGGTGGTCATTATTATCGTAACAAATTTAACACTTCAGCAGAGCTATTAATTTCCAAACAGGCTTAGTGGCTTGACTTCGCTGTTCCTGTAGGCTATCCGCCCGTGCTCGTTGACTCCTGGAAAGTGAAGAAAAGTTTGGTTGGTATATCCTGCAATCATGCAACATTGGTAGCAGCAAAAAGTGATCCACAGTCAATATAGTCGCTAAAAAAAAAGAAAAGTTTCAGTTCATTATTCTG
The DNA here is from genome assembly GCF_010015445.1 of Perca fluviatilis. Classification (NCBI taxonomy): domain Eukaryota; kingdom Metazoa; phylum Chordata; class Actinopteri; order Perciformes; family Percidae; genus Perca; species Perca fluviatilis. Next base: position 29,610,843 of record NC_053116.1, on the reverse strand, counting down.
ACCGTGTTGCGTGTCGAAACCACACTAGCCAAGTGTGAACTATATCAGATGAATGGATTTCGAGTTATTTAAAAGACAACTGACTGACTAGTTTGCTCAACAGGCTGATGTGTGATACCACCCAACATGTTTTTATCTGCTGTCACTTCTTCATGCTGTAGATTTATCTCTGGAGATCTTCAACAAGTGTCGTCTCAAGCAGAAGATTCTTCCTTTGGCCAGTCAGAGGGACTTTGTGCTGCTTTACAATGGAGTTTTCCCTCCTGATTCAGTGCTGGCCTGCAGCAAGAGCAACACAAATGGTGAATTGAACCAAAAAGGCACCAAACAGACAGAACCAAGAAGATGTAAGTCAGGGACAGAGGGCCAAATTGTGCACACATCAACCCCTGATAATGTCAGTGTGTCAGCGAGCGTTGAAGGAAGGGGTAGTTCAAGGTCTGGCCAGTGTCCCACCACCTCCACCGCCGCCTCACCTCTCCATCAAAGCTCTCCGTCATTGCAGAGACCTTCATATTTACACAGCAGCAGCAAGCAGACTGTAAGGAATAAGAACCCCAGGTCTCGGGTTGAACTCCAGCTGAGCAAATGTACTTTTCATCATCATTTGAAAGCTGCGGATGACGTAAAGCACTCTAAGGCTCAGCAGAAGACGAGGATCATCATGTCGCTGTCGTCGCCAGGGATCTCCGTCGATGGATCTCCAGAGACAAAGACACCATTCCCTCCTCATGATGAACTTCCTGTGTGTGGGAACAAATGTGAAGAAGAGCTCAGAGAGGACACAAACAGCTACGTTTATAACATGAAAGAGGAACTGTGATGCACTATATGTAAACAGCTGGTATCTAAAAAGCTTTTGACATATGGTGCTGTTTGACTATGTGAGAAATAAATGTTTACTGTGACAATAAAGAATCTATTCATCACTTGAATAATGATGACTAAGTTCATTTTACGGTTGCTTTGTGTCGTAAAGAGCACCTTTGATTTACATTTAAATACAGGTTTTTCTTCCAATATTGGTAGACTTGTTTACTGTAATCAAAACCCAAAATAATAATATCCATCAGTCATCTTACATCAAGTTGTGTCACTTCACAGAAACAGCTCCTGCCCTGTGGAAAGCCAGAAACACTCAGACATGATAGTGTACAGACCCTCCCACAATCTTACTGTAATTCTAGCCAGGAAGATCAACACAAGGCTCCACTTTTCAGTTGTTGTGGCTTGTTGTTTTGACTGCAGCCCTTTACCCTCTCTGTTTCATAACTCGTAATTATCTCACTCGCCTATCCATATTCAAGCTCTTTGCATGTAAACACAGGCAGGCATAGTCCCATCTTTCCCAACAGGATGCTTGCTTCATCCACACGCTTCTCAACAGGGAGGCTGAGAGCATCAGAGAGCCTGACTTGTCAATGTGAAGAGGTGCAATATCGGTCGCAGCTGTATTTTTATATCTAAACGTGGTTAACTTTGGATGACAATAGAACCGTTGTTTAGTTGTCATAGTGAAGCGTCAGTAGGTTCCCAGTTTGAGTTCAGAGTCTAAAAAAAACAAACTGAGGAAGCTGCTCAGTTCTCTGCAGACAGCCAACTGACAGGAAGGAAGGAACAACTACCACGCTGCAACTCGACAAACACTTCTTGCCACTTTTATCTTCAATTCCTCTTCAAAAAGCTTCAACACCTTTCGTTCTCGTGGCTTTATGGAAATATAAACTACATGCTGGCAGAAAGGGGGAACTAGAGCTTAACAGCACCACCCCCCTCCTCGTCTCCAACTCACAATATCCTCTTTTGGACCCAACCAGCCCCTGTTTTTATGTTATCTCTTTGGTTTTAGTGTGGCACGCACACACACACACGCACACACAAACCCAGTGGGGATGATTGTCTGGGCAGATGGTACTCAGTGTGTGGACTAGAAGCTGAGACAGGCAGAGAGAGACAGACTCCTCGTCCGTCATGGGATGCTGCAGTGTGACCCAGAGGCATACTGGAGTGGACGAGGTGGGCCCTGATGAGATCGAGCTCCTGGAACTCTCTGGAGACAATTTAGGGTAAGTCACGAATACAAGCTTTCAATTTGAAGCTCAGAACAAATGTTGTAAAAAGTAATGTTGGGGAATTTACACATTATGCATGTAGTACTTGGATCCTAGAACAAAATTCAGATTCAGTCATCTTTATTGTGCTTTTACTGTTTTCAAGAGAGCACCTTTTAGGTTTGTTCAAATGTGGTTTTGTGAGTTCTGTAGGAGGAAGCTGTGACATTCTGTGAAGTGAAGCATGTGGTTTTTCTTTGACATGTCATGCGTACTTTTTTAGGCTGAATATGTAAAACAAGAGGATATATAAACCTTTTCAAAGCTGCAGAGTATTCAGTGATACCATTTCCAGGATGTACACACTACATGTTTGTTTTCACAAAGTAACAGGATGTGCTTTTACGCAGGAAACTTCCAGGTAATGCAGTGAAGAAAAAGGTTAAATTATAAACTCTACTTTACTGTAACCATGATGAAAACACCTGCAGGAGAACACATTACATCCATATGATTTCCACTCCTCAGCACCCAGAAGAACAACAAGGCAGAAGAACTAATTGGCTCCTATTTACTAAACATGAACATGGGAACTCGGTGATGCTGCACTGACGTGATTAGCAGATTACTATAAGGCAATGGCTGAAGCATGGGGGGGTTTAATACAAAGTCAAGGCGGGACAAATCCCTGCTCGTTCTAGGCTGGGGGATTAGCAGAGGCTAATTACAACAGTAGCTACCAGCCCTTATGTGTGGCTGTTTAATGCTTACTACTTATGGTTGCAGCCCACTCATGTTTGTATTCTGCAACGCAGACAAAGATGTTAGTTACAACGATGCAGTGATGGAAGAAGGTACTGATCCTGCATTCAACATTTATTTCCAAAAGTAGTAACATCAAAATATCCTACGTACTAAAACTAAAAGTATACATTATGCAGAATGGCCCATTACAGAATCATATGTATTAAATTATTGAATTGTAATTATTGATGCATTCGTGTAACCTGACTCCGCCAGATGGATTGCTTCGCATTTGCTCGGCATATCCATCTGGGAACTTTCCGTTGGAGAACTTTTGGGAAGGGGCGAAAATACTGCTTAGCTGATTGGATAAACCATCTGTCTATCAACTATGTTGTTGATAGACAGGTCAAATCAACCAATCAGATCAACAAAGCTTATGAAAATACAACCACAAGCCCCTGCTGCTGCAGGCAAAGCATAGCTCGTTAGCTCAGCAAGCAAGCAACATGTCGGTAAATGATATTTGCCGTTTGTGTAACGAGAATTTACGAATAAAAGGCACCCTTTCAGGTTCCCGGTCCATATTCCAAAAGAAGGATCCAAGAGAAAAAAGCATTAGCGAGCAGCTAACAGAATTAGGGCTACCGCTGGCTGAAAATACTGGTTAGCTGATTGGATAAACCATCTGTCTATCACCACCTAAACCCACCTCAAAACCAATGCTGATTGGCCCGGTCGTTTGGCGAACGGCTCCAAATTTTCTCTATCTCAAGATGCCAGACTGATCTGTGAGTGGAAAACTGGAGCTCGCAAGATCAGGACGGTCTCACGAGGCTAGCATTCATGTGCCCATAGCTTTAATATTGCAGTTTTTCTTTTACTACATATACTGCGGTAACTTGTGAATTTCCCCAAGGGATCAATAAAGTAGCCTAAATAATTTATTTGGTGATCATATTTTGTATCATAATGATAATTTGTAATGCAATCAGATGGAGTAAAAAGTACAATATTTCCCACAGGACATGTAGTGGAGTAGAAATATAAAGAGAAACTCAAGTAAAGTACCTCAACATTGTACTTAAGTACAAGAGTTACTGGGCCAGGAACCCTGTGAGGTACCACCATGTCACTGCTAATTAGGAGTTTATGGACAGGTTTAAAACTTAACATATTTAACTTCTTAAGAATATGGCAGCGGTGGGATCTCATTGGCTTCAAGTTCAATTTTTTATTTTATTTTAGGAATATCGTCTATTGCTCCTCTGCTTCCTTTGTATCCTTCCTTCCTGCATACAGTTAGTATGTGCAGCATAGGCTACAAAATATGGCGGTAAAGGGTCAGCAGGTGGGTCTGTCTCTGCTCTGCCTACTGTAATCTGATTATGTCTGGCTGCTGCTGGACTTCGGGGAGGGGGGGGCGGGGGTCAAGACAAGTCATTTTAATTGTGATATGCTCGAATGCTCTTCAATCTCTATTTATTTTCTTTTAAGCTCACCAAGGCTGAAGCCAGTCCAAGCATGCACCACAAGGAAACACTTACAAACAGGACCCCACAATTATAGTTTTGAGTCTACACTCCAGTCTGACTGACTCACGTGTCTTTGAACAGCAGGACAGAACCAAAAAGAACATGCACTTTAACATTCACACTGCACAGACAGGACCAGAAACTGAACCCACATCCGTGCTACAATGAGGCCACGAAAACCACTGAGTCACTGTGACCTTAACATTGACTGCTGCTACATGACAATGCTATCTGGTGAAAAGTGTTAACATTTGATGAAATGTGTTTATTCAGGGTGTGGAGTCTGGGAGAGACCAGGCTTCAGCTGTCAGTGAGGAACAGCAGAGATGAGCAGCAGCCACCGCCACCGCGCTACCCTTCAGTACGACACCTGAAACAAGAGGCCAGTGTGTGTGCGTGTGTGTGCGTTTGTGTGCGTGTGTGTGCGTGTGTGTGTGTGTGTGTGTGTGTGTGTGTGTGTGTGTGTGTGTGTCCTGAGTACGTTTACACCTGTACTTAGAGCGGTCTACTTGTGAGCCGATTACTCAGTGACAGTGACAAAGACGCAAGCATAAACTTCATCATGCACTTTTCATGTGTATGAATGTGTAGCTCACTTTGGGCAAACAATTTAACACATTTTAGTGCTTGTGTGAGTGTGGCGAGATGTGCCCCACACGAATATTAACAGTTTCCACTCTGTGCTGTTATTTGTATTGAGGCCAGCAGACACTGTTTACACACTGTAGGAATTTCCATGACAAAAAGAGAGATTCTGCATTACTTGTTTGGTGTGATTCAAACTTTACAGGAAATAAAAGAGGGAGGAAACACTGCCACAAAAACTTGAGTTTTTACACTTCTTTCCACTTGAATGACAAATATGAAGCATCCAAACCCCAAGAGAACAACACAACACAGTCCTCATTGACACTGTTTTAATTTTAGATACCAAATCCCCCTGAATTGTGCAACATTTTGCACAATGATTTGAGGCTTGCAACAGGGAAACAAACTCCAATTTGCTGTGTAATGCATGACTCATCGCTCTGTGAAACATCTGGCCACATACCTACTGATGGGGCCAATGATATGATAAAGGCACATGTGTAAAAAAAAAAACATTTCGTCACATACAATATGCAGGATCCTTCCTTTTTAACTAAGAACAGCACCATACAAGGTTATGTAATTACAACTAAGGGGTAACACTACAAAAGCAAAAATATTTAAATCAAGAGATATGGGCTGATACAGTTTTGTGTCTGTAGGTGGTGCTGTGGGGCAGGAGCAGAGACGAGTTGCACCACAGGATTTACTCCCACCAGCCAATCAGGGAGTGGGAGGGCCAACCTGCCCACATGTATGGAGAGATCATCCACTCCTCCCTGGTGTCTCTCTATAACAGCTACACACAGGTAACACTGCTGCACATGGGGGTCAGCCGGGAGTGATGAGGTGTGGCTCCATACATCATCCTAAAGGGGCATATTCTGAAATTTTCTTTCAGAATAATTTTGTGAAAAGTTTGTGAGTTGTAATAGTTGTTGGAACAGTACGATAAACATCTGGCAAACAACATCTTTTATTGAAAATAGTGACTTTTATTCTCATGCCTGTGTGAACAATTGATGGAGCCAGTTAGTCAGTTAGTCAGTAGCCAATGCTGCGTGATGTTTGCGTTCTGCTGCTTGTTTGTTGTTTTGGTGTCGTTTCTTCATTTTGTCCCCCACAGGAAACCAGTGAACACTTCCTTGTGTTGTTTTCTTTCCACCTGCTGATCCTCTCTCTGGACCACTCACGACAAGACTTTATTTATGAGGTATTCTTTGTGCATTTTACTTTAAAACTAGAAAATGCATTTCCTGCAGAAAATGCTTGTGAATGCTGAAAAGCAAAACTGCTAAAGCTAAACTGGATTGCTGGCATAATTCTGTAAAAAGAAGGTGAAGTAGTGAGAATAGTTGGACAACTGGGAATGGTTTTAATTAGTATGAATTTCTTTGAAATGTTGAACAATACCAATAATGTATCAAACAAAAGTGGAATATTTTAAGGTTTTTTAAAAAGCTGTCGCTACACTGAATTGCTGGTTAAAAAGTGTAAGAAGGTGAAGTTGTAGGGAAATGGAAAAGTGGAAATGGTTCTAATTGGTAAGAGTCCTAAAAAAGCTGAATGACACCAATATGGTATGAACGTTTTTGTAAAAGCTGATGCTAAACTGAATTGCTGGCTTAGATTTGGATCAAGAAGTAACTGAAAGAGTAATGAAAGAGTTGGTAAAATGGGTGGGTCAAATTAGGAAATCTCAATCAGCTGTGTTCAATATTTTCAAAAAGTACGAAAAGAATTTATAAGTTGTATAAAACCCCTAATGAATGAAAGATGTGGAACATTTTTAGTCTTGAATTAGGTTTTGATCCGTAAATAAGACTTGGAAAGCAGCTGAAGCAGTAATAGCTAAAAAAGTGGCAAAGGGATGAAGGATACAAAATAAAGAGTAAGAAATGATAGAGGTTCAAATGTTTTGCCTATCTGCGCCACCATTTCTTCACAGCAGACAGACATATTGACAGAGAAAGACATATAAACATATAGATATGTAGAGCGAGGCCCCGTTCCGACCTTGTATTAAGATCCTGAGTGATCGGCTCACAAGTAGACCGCTCTAAGTACAGGTGTAAACGTACTCAGGACACACACACACACACACACACACACACACACACACAAACACACACACACACACACACACACACACACACACACACACACACACACACACACACACACACACACACACACACACACACACACGTTTAACTTTATCCACACAAAATATATATCAATATGTTCACAAATGCTTTGTGGGGCTTACGGTAAGGTCATTATATTGATACCACGTATTGTTGAGGCTTTTTTGAGGCTTCTTTGATGGGAAGTTTACCAGGGCTCTTTCAGTTAATCTCAATAGCAAGCAGGTTATAAATAAACAGGTGTGATAAATAAACATCAAAGCCAGGGCAAGGTTTGATTACAGCTGGAATAGTCTATATCCTCGACGTTCAACTTCCGGGATTGCTCTGTTGCCGACGGAAATTCCGCCGGATTTCAGTCAATTAGGCCGGTCGATTTGCTATGAGGACTATGGTTAACCTTTTCTCAGATCTCTGCAAGGTAAATCCAGACAGCTAGCTATACTATTTGTCCAATCTGAGTTTTCTTTTGCACTACTAAAACAACTTATTAACGTACACGTTCCACCAAAACAACTTCCTTCCCGAAACTATTTTGCAGCGGCACTGCGGCTTTTCCCGGTGCTTGCACCGCCCAAGATGATTGTGATTGGTTTAAAGAAATGCCAATGAACCAAACCATGTTTTTCTCCCATCCAGGAATGCTGTGTGGGCTAGCCAGACCCTCCTCCGCAGCACTGCAGTGGAGGAAGGTCTGACAAAGCAAGCCTACAGCTGGAAGGACCAGCTGCTGCTCTCCTATACCATGACACCGCACTTTTCAAAATTACAATTAATATGAACAATAACAAAAACATTACAATTTATTTATATTAATTATTCATATAGTATATCATGTGTATTTATGTGCTTGTATATTTACAATAACATTAATAAATGTATTATTAATAATGTATATACATATATAAAATAAATTGTCAAGTAAAAGCAGCAGTTAAGGGCACAGTGCCTCAGTGGTTTTCATGGCCTCATTGTAGCACAGATGTGGGTTCAGTTTCTGGTCCTGTCTATGCTGTGTGAATGTTAAAGTGCATGTTCTGTTTGGTTCTGCCCTGCTGTTCAAAGACACATGAGTCAGGCAGACTAGAGACTCAAAACTATAAACTGTTTTATGCTTCTGCTCCTACTCCTACGGCGTTGTGACCCTTTCGGAGTTCTGCGTCGGGGTTGCTTTGCATCGCGGTACATTTCACTGCCATAACGCTAGGGGTTGAGAAGTCTTAGAGGTTATTTGCGAGGTGTCTGCCAGCCAGTTTATGTTATGTTAGCAAGCAAACTTTAGCACAACTGCCCACAAAGTACTGCTTGCTGGCAAAGTACTAATTTCAAAATGTTACTGACATATAGATACTTTACAAACGGATAACCCCGTCATTGTAACCAAAATATGTCTGGGTTTATTTGCAAAGCTTATGTCAGTGAACTAGCATGTTGCTACTCCCCACAGTAGGCTGCTTGAAACACCGACTATCAACACACAGGACGAGTTGACCAATCACGATCCTTGCGGTCTGCATCGCCTTGACGCAAAGTTACAAATTTTTGGAGGTGCACGTTGAGCTACGGAGGAGGGCTCGGAGAGGGATTCGCGACGATGCAGAGGGGTCTGTGGGGGTACGCCGTCGATTTGACGCAGAAGCATAAATAAGCCTTAATAGTGCATGCTTGGACTGGCTACAGCCCTGGTGAGCCTTAAAGAAAATAGAGATTGAAGAGCATTTGAGCGTATCACAATTTAAATGATTTGTCTTGACCCCACATATTTATTAACGTATCTCATTCAGAAAAATGATTAAAAAGTCATAGTATAGTATGCTGAATAAGTTGATAAAAAAGTCATAGTATAGTATGTATAAAAAAGTCATAGTATAGTATGACTAAAAAAGTAAAAGTACAGTATGTCGAAAAAAGTGATAAAAAAGTAATAATATAGTATGACGAAAAAAGTCATAGTATAGCAAGTGATAAAAAGGTCATAGTATAGCATGCTCAAAAAGTGATAAAAAAGTCTTAGTTTGGTATGTCAAAAAAAGTCATAGTATGTCAAAAATAGTCATGGTATAGTATTTCTTAAAAAAGTCATAAAAATGATTGTATTGATGTGAAAAAGTCATAGTATAGTATGTCGAAAAATGTCATAGTATAGCATGTCCATAATAGTCATAGTATAGTATTTCTTCAAAAAGTCATAAAAAGTAATCGTATAGTATGTCAAAGAAAGTCTCGAAGAACATGCAACATGCAAACTCCACACAAAATGGCTCAGCCCAGTTGGGGTATTGAACCAAGGGTCACAGTTTGCACTGCCTACTTGCTGGTACTAGTTGAACCTGTACTAACGTCTGAGCCACTGTGCCAACACAAACATTGAAAACACTCATGGTATAGTATGTCCAAAAAGTGATAAAAAAAGTCATAGTATAGTATATGGAAAAAAGTCATTGTACAGTATGTTGAAAAAGGTCATAGTATGTCGAAAAAAGTCATAGAATAGTATGTTAAAAAAAGTCATAAAAAGTCCTTGTATATTATGTCGAAAATAGTCAAATTATAAATTAATATGTTGAAAAAAGTGATAAAGTAATTGTATGTTATGTTGAAAAAAGAGAAAAAAAGTCATAGTATAGCATGTCCAAAATATTAATTGTATAGTATTTCCTAAAAAAGTAATAAAAAGTTATTGTATGTCAAAGAAAGTCTCGAAGAACAAACTCCACACAAAATGGCCCAGCCCAGACTGGGTATTGAACCAAAGGTCACAGTTTACACTGCATATTTGCTGGTGCTAGTTGAACTTCTACTAACCTCTGAGCCACTGTGCCAACATAAACATTGAAAACAGTCATAGTATAGTATGTCGAAAAAAGTGATAAAAAGTCCTTGTATATTATGTCCAAAATAGTCAAATTATATTATGTCGAAAAAAGTCATAGTATAGTAATTCTAAAAAAAAGTTATTAAAAAAGTCATAGTATAGTTTGTCGAAAAATGTCATAGTATAGTATGTTGAGGAAAGTGATACAAAATTCCTAGTATATTATGTTGAAAATAGTCAAAGTATATTATGTTGAAAAAAGTCATAAAAAATCATAGTATAGTATGTTGAAAAAAGTTAGTATAGCATGTTGAAAAAAGTCATAGTATATAGTATGTTGAAAAAAATTATTAAAAAAGTCATTGTATAGTATGTTGAAAAAGTGGCAAAAAAGTAATTGTATATTATGTTGAAAATAGTTATAGTATAGTATGTCCAAAAAAGTGATAAAAATGTTATAGTATAGTATGTCGAAAAGTCATAGTGTAGAAAAAAGTGATGAAAATAGTATAGTATGTCGAAAAATGCTATAAAAGTCATAGCATAGTAGTAGTAAGTAAAAAAAGTGATAAAAATGTCATAGGGTAGTATGTCCAAAAAAGTGATAAAAAGTCATAGTATAGTATGTCAAAAATAGTCATAGTATGTATTTAAAAAGTCATAAAAAGTTATGGTATAGTATGTCAAAAAAGTGATAGTATAGCATGTTGAAAAAAGTCATAGTAATGTATGTCGATGCTTACATTATGCTTCGATGATGCTTTGTTGAATAAAAGTGATAAAAAGTCAACTTAAACAGTGATAACAACAACAACTGTAAAATATATCAAAAAGCTGAATCATTTTCTAATAGCCAAAAGTCTTGTAAATAGTGTAAACTTTGAATGACTTCTCTAGGTCAAAGTATGTGGGGGAAGTAGCATTTCAGAGTCGAGGAAGCCTGAAGAGGATTTGAAGATTGCTCCATTGACTTTCAACGTAAAAAGAAAAAAGCAATATTGTGAATGCTACTGCATTCACACAACAAAATGTCAAATAGTGGCTAAGATTTCACCACACATTAAAACAGCACTTGTTAAATATGTTTTATTTAACAACAGACCAAATGAGTATGTGAAAGTTGTCAATGTAGCGATGAACCAACAGAGAATAATCACCCAACTCTGCAGTTCCCCTTAAGTCTACAAAGCTTTTTAATGTCTACAGAGCTCTCATTTACTTAATTTCCAAGCACATTTTTTTCTTCTTACACCTTGTGTTCTCTTATCTCGCAGGGCATCCTTCCCCTTTCTGGACTTTCCTTGCAAGTCGTCTCCTTGGACCCTGACACGTCACATTCACCACACATGTTTGAGATCAGCAGTGAGTCAGTGGAAATTTCCAAGTTCAGCTAAGACACGGCAACACATTGTAAAGTACTGAGCACGATTAATGTTGTTCCCTCTTTCATCCAGGTCCAATGGTGGACTCCAAGATCTTCATATGTTCCAGTGCTGGAGAGTTACAGAAGTGGATGCAAGACATAGAAGACAGGAGATACAAGTCACTGGCAAAGCCCATTAGTCCCTCCCACTGCGCGCTCTCCTATCTTGTAATAACTAACTTACTGCTGTACATCTGATTACAACTTTACATGAAGAAGCAGCCTGGTTAAGTTGTAATTAACAAATCAATCACACACCACATTTATCCCCTAGTTACCCTGTGATGAGCACTGGAAAAGAGAAGAACTGAAAAAGTACTTGATGCAAGCTCCCATATGGCAGTGGGAGGGCTCGCCTATACAGCATATGGGTCAGCCGGGATACATATCTATCGTCCATGTCATCAACACACAGAGACAGGTAATAAATACTCTCTCACACTGTATTAAGAATCTGCAAATTAGCACAGATCAAATCATTTGGGAGCAAGAATTACTTATTGTCAGCATGAAAACTATTTACTTCTGGACCTGCCTGGCTTTTTTTTTTTTTTTTTTTTTTAACTTATGTCCTCTCTGGCCTTCCATACTACCACATTATGTCAAATAAACCGCCCCTTACAATAATACCTCTGACAATCAAGACCACATATCCTACAAGCACAGTTCCCATATGTTGCAAAGAGATTTAATCTTAATACGTTTTCTGAAGTGGATAAACATGTTTGGACCAGTTTTCATCAACCTTTTTTTCTCTTTTGTGCTATAAACACGTTTAAAGGTCCAATATTGTAAAAAGTGAGATTTCCATGTCTTTTGTGATTATAAAGCAGGTAGAGGGTGCTATATATAGTATCAAAAAGCTCAATCCACAGAGATTGCACACAGCCTGTATTCAGAAACGAGCTGTAAGGACTTCTGTACAGTTGTGATGTCACAACTATACTATACAGGTAAAAAGTGCCGCTACAGTGCCGTCATTCCCCAGCTGCAATGACGGTGCAGAGGTGCAGAGGTGCAGAGGGCGCAGATGCAGAAGACCCAGAAATGCTGACCAATCAGAGCAGACTTGGCTTTTTAAGGAGGGGTGCTTAAAGAGACAAACGCTAAAATTGAGCGTTTTAGACAGATGGTGTAGGCCTATAGTCAGACAGAAGGTATGAGAAAAATAATGTTTTTTGAACGTTAAAGCATGTAAACATGTTCAAGTAGAATACCAAAATACAAGTATGAACCTGAAAATCAGCATACTATTGGACCTTTAAAGATGCAGTAGGTAAGACTTATAAAACTAACTTTCTGTCATATTTGCTGAAACTGACCCTATGTTCCAGTAGTTTCCAATTAAAAAACAAAATGCGTCTCCTCTGGCACCACCTACAGCCTGTATAGTGCGATTTGCAAAAATACACCGCTCCCTGTTCAGTCCTTCCAGAAAAATGCTGAAAAAATGAGTTTTTTGTGATTGTTACGGGCAAAAATCCTTGATTATGCGGCACATTTTCTTAAAAAATGCAATGGAATATGCGGGATATTTATGCAATTTTATGCGATGAAATTGTGGGAACTTTCAAAAATTGCGGGAACTTGCACAAACTGCGGGAACTTTTTTTTTGGTTCATTTTTTGGTTTGATGAAAAAGAGAAAAAAAGTGATTCCCCAACACCCTGCTTTTCGATGATGTTCACGTCGCGTAATTACGTCACTTCATAACGTTCCATGGCAACAGGGGAAAATGGCTGCTCTTGTGTGAAGCAAACGCAACATTTTTCAACTTTCTGTCAAGATATATGATACATTTTTGCAACGAAAATGCAGGGATTATGAAATCATGCAAGCCCTGCATATTTTGCCCGTAAATCTGCAATTTATGCGGCGAAAGTGCTGCGTATTTGAAAAAATGCGGCCCCCGCATAAATATGCGGACTTTGGCTAATTATGCATTGAATTATGCGATTGCATAATCGCGTTTTTCTGGAGGGACTGTTCAGATGCTCCAATCATGGCCAGGGGGGTGTCTAGCTGCGTGTCAATCACTGCTCATGCACACACATTAATTCTCCCTTGTGGGGGGAAGGGCTTAAGAGACCGTTTGGGTTTTAGCAGAAAGGGGGGGAGGGACAGACAAGTTGTTGATGTTCAAATTCTTTGGCTAAGTCCTGGATCATCACAATCCTACCTACAGCACCTTTAAGCAACTCAGGTATCATGTTAAATTTGACCTGCTGGCACACAAAGTGACATGTACTGTAGCGGCTGCTCTTAGTGATGGTCTCATTTATTTAACACACTAACTGTGCTAGTATCTGAAATCAACATGGAAATGATTATTTTATGTTAAAGCGCCCATATTATGCTCATTTTCAGGTTCATAACTGTATTTTAAGGTTGTACCAGAATAGGTTTACATGGTTTAATTTTCAAAAAACACCATATTTTTGTTGTACTGCACAGCTCTCTCTCACTGCTGCAGATCCTCTTTTCACCTGGTTTCTGTTTTAGCTACAGAGTGAGACCTCTTTTCGTCTTCTTCTTCTGTACTATCTTTGATTGCACTCGCACATGCTCAGTAGTTCAGATGTAGATCATGTCAGCTAGCTAACTCTAGAGAAAGTAAAAGAAAGCCTGTTTCTCCAACTTTGGTCAGTTACAAGGCAGGATTAGCTGGGAGACTTCTAAATGAGGGTGCACATGTAAGTAGTTCTTTTGTAGATTATGGTGAACTTGTGTGTGTTGTAGCAGTGCTTTGCTATTGAGAACGACGTAGCATGCTAGCTAACGGTTAGCATTCTAACGAGCTAACGGTTGTGGTTAGCCAGCTCATTTCGGACTGTGACGTCACAGTCCGAGCCGATTTTGAACAGCTCACTAGGAGACTGAAGGCAGGACACATTCAGAAGCTGTATCTCACTCAGAACAGCATGGATGGATTTTTTTCAAAGTTTGTATGTGTGTGGAAGCACCAGAGACACAAAAGAACACCCCAAATCCCAGAAAAAGTGATTTTTTTTTTTCATAATATGGGCACTTTAATAATGTGTTAAAGGAACACGCCGACTTATATGGGAATTTAGCTTATGCACCGTAACCCCAGAGTTAGACAAGTCCATACATACCCTTCTCATCTCCGTGCGTGTAGTTGGCTCTCGCTCAGCGGCAGCAGGCCGCCACAGAATATGGTGAATGATTCCAGCAATCCTACTGCTCGGAATTGTACAAAGTGACAAAATAACGCCAACATGTTCCTATTTACATGTTGTGATTTGTAGAGTCACAGCGTGTACAAAAAACAACGTAACATGAGACACAGCCATCTTCTAACCGTAAAGAAACCGGGAACTATATTCTCAGACAGGCTTGCTGCAAAGCAAATCACCCCGCCCAAGTATCAGAAGTAGCAGTGCTTTGCCTTCTGAGAATATAGTTCCCGGTTTGTTTACGGTTAGAAGATGGCTGTGTCTCATGTTACGTTGTTTTTTGTACACGCTGTGACTCTACAAATCACAACATGTAAATAGGAACATGTTGGCGTTATTTTGTCACTTATTCGGAGCAGTAGGATTACTGGAACCATTCACCTGCATGTTCTGTGCTGGCCTGATGCCGCTGGAGACATCAGACAGCCTTACAGCACGCATGGACACGAGAAGGGTATGTATGGACTTGTCTAACTCTGGGGGTTATGGTGAATAAGCTAAATTCCCAATAAGTCGGCGTGTTCCTTTAAGTTAAGTTAACTACAACTAGTGTCTTATTTGAGTAATTTGTCCATCTTTTCTATTGATTCTGATAACATTGTACATGGTAAGTGTAGTGTTTATATTGCTGCAACAAAGCCCAATAAGGCCAAATATTTGTTTACTTTTTCTTGCACCCTCTGACTTTATAGCAACACAGCCACGGAAGCATATCGCAGCAATTAACTCGGAGAGCACAATATAATTATTACTAATAGGAATGATGGACAAAATTAAGACAGTTGTGATAAACTACAATTGTCCTTTAAAATGCTACTTGTGCCACATGTGAATATGGTAAATAGTGCCCGTACTATATTATAGAGAACATTATTTCAAGTGTCACAGTATTTTGTCACCTGTATTGCAGTAACAGTAACAGTGACATTGTTGGCTTTGTTCTTTCAGGGACTCCAAGAAAGACTGATAGTTCTCTTTCCTCAAGACCTCCTGCTACTGTCAGTAGACAACAAGCGTCTGAATATAAGATATGAGGTAGTGTAAAATGACTCTATGGGAAAAATCCATAATAATACCTCCTCAACCACTGTGGCATGAATATGTGTCCCAGTAATCTTTACACAGTGCTTGTTCTTTTGACACATGAAATAAAGCATGGGTGGAACATTTTGTTACTCACACCTGCCGCCTACAACATCCCTCAATGCATTTCAGTTAGTAGCTTAAATGAGGTTCTTGTACAATCATGATCATGTATGACAAGTGAAAATTCCTGCACAACTTAGAGCATTTCCTTCTCTTCTATGTCATCTCTAACAGGGCAGGTTGCCCCGACACAGCATCAAAGCAGTGGAGAGGTCAGCCCTGCCTGGGCGGCTGGAGTTAGAGCTGATAGGTATACTGTACACACTTTTGACATTCATGTTTTGCTAAATGTACAATTTAATTTTAGCAAAACTAAGTGCAGCGAGGAATACAGGTATTTCATATAAATGCTTTTGTGTTTTAGGGGAGCTGGTGGAACCCCTGCGAGTCTCCTGTACCTGTCTGGAGGATTATCGGAACCTGATGTTTCAATTACAACAGGTTAGAACCGTGCTGTCTGACATCTTTGAAGGAATATAAAATGGATAAGAATAATATATTGGCCTTAAAACAATGAGCTAAAAGACCTAATGGAGCTGAGGGGAACTGCAGAGTTGGTAAACTTTGTCACTACTTTGTTAGAGGAGCATTTAACAGCTTAAGCGCCAGATATTTCCCTCAGTAGTTGGTTTTGACCAAAACAAAGCTAAAAGAGAGTGAATAATGGTCATACATACATTACTTCAAATAAATGCTAATGCTGCTCTCTATCTGCAGGATGTGCCAATTCTAGTAAGTTATTCAGGTGAACTTAAAAAGTGTTTGTAGATTGGAGGTACAGTAGATCGGTCATCCATTAAGGTTGGCTGTTTGATCCCTGGTTTCTCCTGTCCACATGTCGAAGTGTCCTTGAGCAAGACACTGACCCCCAAGTTGCTCCCAATGTGCAGGCAAGCACCTTACATTACATTGGTGTGTGTGAATGGGTGAATGAGGAGGTAAGGTAGAAAAGTGCTATAAATGCATTTTAGTGTGCCGATGTGTGTAGTTTCTTTGTTTGTATTGCCACCAAGAGGTCAAAACAATCAGTTAATGCAGGTTTAAGATTTAAAGCAACACTATGTAACTTTTAGCCCTACAGGTTGTCTCATTGGAACTACAACTCACGTTACCCGACACGAGTTGTAGTACCAATGAGACAACCTGTAGGGGGACCGTCCCCCTACAGGTTGTCTCATTGGAACTACAGCTGCAGCTAAAAGTTACATAGTGTTAAGAACCACTGTTTTAGCCCATTTACTACATACAGTGTCTTTCTATCACTGCTGACCATTTTTGAATGCATGCTGCAGTGTTTTACAGTTCTGCAAGCAACCTTCCTTGCTCCTGGTTTGGTTAAGTTTGGAATGAAAATCAACTTGTACAAACTTGTTTGAGATCAAAAGCATTCTGGTTTATTTTTTGTCAATTTTGTTCTGTGGGTATTCTGTGGAAATGCAGCTGGAGGCACTGATTCTTTTGAAAGTCCTCAGGGTTTTATAGGAAATACAACATGTTATGGTCAATGGAAGATAATACAAACATTGTTAACTTACAGCCCCTTTAGAGTCAGTCAAGGTTTTGTTGATTCGCGAAAAAAGTTTGTGTTTGCAAGAAATATTCATGTGCCAAGGTGCTGTTGAATACCTTTAAATGTGAAGCAACTTTGCATCAACAAGATTTTCTCTTTGACCTGCAGCCAGACAGAAACAGCCACGTTACTGTGAGTCACGCTGCACCTCCAATCATGCCAAAGCTGCAGAGGAGCAGGAAGGAGTCCCAGGATCCCATAATAACAGCCGACCAATGTCACATCAATGGACGCAGCTGACTCATCCAAATGGGGAAAAGCTTGACTGTAATTATAAATATGAAATAATGTGTAGATAGTATGTACATACTACTTTTATGTCTAATTGTGCCACAAAATGAAGATACAGCAGTAAGGAGGTTCTGAAATATTCTCACCACATTTTGATTTATTTGAGTGATTTGACCCTCTGAGGAACTAAAAAGATACTTATAGTTTCCTTTCATGTGCGGACAAACAGAAATAGAGTCATGACCCGGTTTAAGGCCAGAACCCAGATGAAGAAATGTTAGATGTAGCGATTGTAGAGATGTTTGACTTTTTCCACAATAAACTGTTAAAAATTCCACACAACATAAAATGGAAGTATTTATTTCAGTGGTTAAACATTTACAGTGTGCAGAGATCCAGCAAACATCCAGTGTATTACAGTATTTATATTTATTGTGGTACTAGAAATGAAACTGAAAGGTTTACAGTTATGGAATGTAATATTTGTCAAATCTTTGTTCATATAAATTACAGTCATAATAGTAAATGAAACATTTTCTACTCTTTATACATAAAGCCATCTACAGTAAAGTACATTTACATCAGAATCTCCTTAGAGAACAACCAGCTAGAGGAGTATAAATACACATGTTGCAACAGCAACAGCTTAAATTACAACTAACAATGCAGATATAGAAAAAAGGGGTTATAAACATTTCATGTGCCACTGGAAGAGTTTACATATGCAGGTTGATTATAGTGGTTTATTAACAACAGCTCAGTTATACTGTGCTGTGGGTCATTTGGGGATTTTTTACACGTAATGAAGGGAACGCTGTGGACGATGTAGGCCTGTAATTCATTGATTAGTGTATGACATTATTACTTGATCCTGTATGATTTGTCTAATGCAACAATGTCTAGCTTTTATTTAACTGGGGCTAAAGTTTTAAAATGAGGTACATGTGAAGCAAAACTTCCACTTTTACCTCATAACGGGCCGATGTGAATGTGTTCCGATGTGAATCTGATATAGATGTAAATTTGATGGGTTTTAAAGGACACTCATTTTTATATTTTCCTTGCTGTCAACAAATGCCATGAAAGGAACAAAACCAACAATGTCTGACCTGCCTACCCTGTCTGTGGAGCTCAGCCTCAAGCCCAGCTTGTTCCTACTGACAACAGAAAGCTATAAAATTAGTCACAAATATATAGTTTCAATATTTAATAGAGGCTAAATCATTCCCTAAATCAGCTGGGCACTGTCGTTTTTAGCAAATGTTACTCAAACAGGAGTAAATAGTGCATTTGTTGGGGACTATTTTCAGCTGTGGATTATTACACATTTGGTGATCTAGTCAGTATTTACATCAGTAGGATGGTGTATGTGGGATCAACTAAAGTGTGTGTGTGTGTGTGTGTGTGTGTGTGTGTGTGTGTGTGTGTGTGTGTGTGTGTGTGTGTGTGTGTGTGTGTTCACTGGAACATGTAACCCAGTGTAACAGTGTGGCTCCATGGCACAGAGAAAGAAGATCTATCAGTCTTTGGCCACAGATTTAGGATAAATTAATTGCTGGTTTTGGTCTATTCGAGGGATTTGTTGACATTTATAAAAATATAGAATATAGTCAGCCTAATCCTTTAATCAGATTAGGAAACTAACAGAAAAAAGTATTGGTGTAGTGCGGCCATGTGAAGAGGATAGTCTGTCCTTCATATATGTTACAATAGTATTGTGAAATCCCCTAACCACTGTTCAGCAGTTGCCTTGTCTGGACAACCATCATCCACTCCAAATTGTTACTACAAATCATATACAATGCGTACAGGCAGGGTGTCCTCTTAAAAAAGAGGCAAGGATAGTTAAACAATGCACATGATTTAACACATGATGAATGAACTGTAGCACACTGACGCACTGTAGTGTATCAGAATCAGAAATTGGATGGAAAACACATCACATTCTTCTCGTAACCACCAGTGTACATTTTAATTGAACAAGAGGAGTACACAACATGGCAACTTCTCATCTGCCGTCTGACATTAAAGCAGCACTCACTGTGAACAAAAATAAAGATAAAAGGCCTCTGATGTGTCCTAACGCAGCTCAGTAGAAGGATCTGCCTCGAGCGACTTTCTGATGTTGTAATATTACATCAATGATTCTCCTGCATCTCATATAACTCAGCTGAGTTGCATAAGACAGTTCGAAGAGGGCATTTGGCCACATGAGACAGAATTTTTTTTTGTGACATTCTCCTCGGACAAGAACCAAGAAATGTACACATTTACCTTTGGATATGATTACAATTACTAACTGTGCTAGTAAATGTGCATGTGTTTCTCAGACTTTAAAATGGTTATGGATTGCATTCACAGAAAGCATGCATGAAGTGATTGCTTCTACAAAAAGTAATTTCAGTGGTACAAAACTGTTAAAAATGTTTGTTGACAGACTCAAATGTACAGGAGCATTAAAAGCTGACTGTATTGGAAGCTAGCTTGCTAAAGGAAAATGCTCATACAGTCAAAAACCTTGTCTTGTTTTAGCACCTGCATACTATAAAGTAGGTCCCACATGCATCTAAAATTAAAACAATGATCCAGAAGCTTAGCAACTGAAATGCACCTTTGATACACAACCAATTGCAGTAAAGTGGTTAGTCTTCCCCCTCCAATTTCTGCGTGACACATTTGATGCGGATATTTTCTCGGAGGTTGCGGAGGCGAGCACTGCGACTTGTGATTTCCTCCACGTAGGTTTTGGGGAACCAGCCCCGTTCCCCGTCAGACAGTCTGATGCCTTCCACCCAGCCTGGTGAAAGACAACCTTAGACATCAAACAAACCACTACACATACGCTCAGATGGCCAGTGGGACACACTGACCTAACTTTTTATGTTATGCTAATTTAGGTGCAGGTTGAGGTTGGAATGCAGTTTATCTAAAAGTGGACTTTGTCCAAATTCTTACCATCACTTGTAATGGTCTTAGCGTGAAGAATGTCGGCCTTCTCCAGTGTTAACTCATCATGCTCCTGGGACTGATAGCTTTTGATGCACTGAACCTGGGATATATCTAAGAGATAAAGACAAGAAAAAGATGAATGAGAGGATTAAAAGGTTTACATAAACTGATTCATAGTGCAGCAAAAGCTCTCTACTGACCATCATTCTCACTGGCTTGCTCTATGTCTTCGCGTGGATCAGATGGAAACATGGCTGTGATCCATCTCTGCTTCCCGCTCCTGGATAGACACAAGAAGGGGCCGTTATAGCACCGTCAGCTAAAGCATCCAGTTTGGACCGAAGCTAAATTATTGTCGATAGAGTGTTGTTACTCACTCAGTGTGTGACTTGAGCAGGATCTGGTGTTTGAGCTGCTGGCCTTCACACAGCTGCAGGTGGAAGATGAAGCCTGAGATGCCCTGCAGCTTCTGACTGAGGTCCTTCACTTTCAGCTGTCCTATCTTGGCATGTACAAACACCATGAACTTCCACGTACTGCAAAAAAAGATGTTTTCTTATCTATTAAATCTTCTTTTTTTTTTACATTAGTAATCAGCTGGTCAATCTTTAAAGCCACTATGTGTAGAATCTGAATGTGGTTGTTTCAAATTTCAAATTATTCTGATGGTGTACATTTATGTTTGTAGAAAAGGGAGATAATCCTGGTGAAAACTGGTGCAGCCTATGTGTTGTTTACAGACCATTAATCTCAGAGGAGATTTTTGAATTTTATTTCCTGGTCTCTTTGTATTGACTGCATATCACTCACTCCTTCCTCCTGGACAGCAGGAGACAGTCATTGAACAGGTGGAGGTACACCGGCTTGGTGGGCAACTTGAGCTTTGATCCGGAAATACTCATCGTCTGAGTGTCGACTTCCAGGAGTTCACCATGTTTTACCAGCCAGCGGGACTGAGAGATCAGAGGAAAGATCTAAAAAAGACAGGAAATAAGTTGCTAAATAGGAAACACTGCAACATGATAACAAAGTAGATACAAAAAAGGACTATTTACAAAGACTTCAGTCACCTTTCCCTCAAATTTGATTTTCTTATTGAGGTGAATAAGTTCCTCCATCCTCTTCATTGACTGCACACTGGAGTTACATTCTTTGATGATCTAAGAAGACACATACCAACATGGTTATTACTGTTGTGCCTCAGCAGTGATAATACTGGTACTCATCCAACTGGCTATTAGAGATGATAATCACCACCTTTTTTAGCTCATTGAAAGCTTTTGTGGCAGTGTCCTCATCTCGGGAGCCTGGTATCGTCCTCTTTAAGATGTTCTGAAAAATAAAGATGTTTTTGAAGACAAGCTAAAAGAGTAAACAATACTCTTTTTATGCCCTGTTGGGGAGAAAAACATTGCTCAGCCAGTCCAAATATGAGCCCATTTACAGTTTCACGTAATTGGGTTTCAAGTGCGAACATGAATTCTGCAGTGAATGTTTAATGGTGTACCTCCACCAGCATTTTGAGCCGTGTGATCCTCTGAAATGGGAGGATTAGAAAAGAGGTCAGAGGAAGTCTTTGGCAGATGGCGTCCTCCTCCAAACGAGCCAGGATTCCGGGGAAACGAGGGTTCTCGTGCCTGAGAGGACAAGACGTGTTCATTTAGAGAAACGCTTTAATGACTTTTAGTGAAAGCACGTGTAAATTCCAGGGTGCTTTTTACCCAAAGAAAAAAAAATGCTCAGCCTCGTCTACTGTAGATGAACCTCCTGCAAGTTAAGTCATGCAGGTGTAAAATAACACCTGAACACCCTTAGAGGGAATTATGGACAGGAAACAATTGGCTTTCATGCACTACAGCTGCAAGTGTGCGCAGAGAGATAGTGCCTAGATACATTTACATATATGTTTCAAACTGCTGATATGTTATACGTGTGATGAAAGCAGTTACTCACAGCAAACGCTGGTAGGTCTGCTCCTGGTACGCCTGGTTGGTAACATAAGGTAAATAAACCCTTCGCAGAGCCGGGCAGTGTTCCAAGACGATGTCGCACACATCAAAACGCAGAATGTCTTCCTCCAGCCTGTGCTCCAGGTCCTGAAGAAACCTACAGGCACCCAGGAAGCAGAACATACACTCAGAGAAGGAGTCATGCTAACTGACGCGTTAAAATAAAGAACTGAGATGGGCAACAGAGTCACATCAGCAGCATATAACGTCACCTCTCGCTGACACCTTTGACTTCAGGCAGCTTGGAGAAGAGCCACTGCTTATCCTGAGCTCCGAGACACTCGGCGAGCTCCTGTGACAACATGAAGTGGTCCACTGCGATCGTCAAACTACGAATGTACGACGCCTCAGACGTCACCAGCTCAAACTTTGCCTGAATTTAGGAAGACACAGTATGTCAGCCGCTTATCTACAGTACAGAAACAGCTGTGGCGGTCTGCAATGTCTCATTCACCTCCTGTAATTTCCGTTCCTCGTTGCTGAAGTTGTCGAGCTGGCCGCTGGTTCGAACATCGGGGATGTCCTGCCACAGTGCAAAAGCAGAGCCTCGCGATGAGCGAAAGGAGCTGGATGGAGACAGATTAGAAGGAGACGGGGTCCCATCTGACCCCTCATCCCTGAGCCTCTCCTCCTCTGTGCCTGGCTCCTTCCCTTGCTGCCTCTGGATCTCTCTGTTGATGGCGACGTCGCTGTATTCCTGGTACAGAATCGCTGCAGGAAAGTGAAAAGGGATTTTACAGGAAAATCCAATCAAGCCTCGGTTTAATTAGGTGTTTTGAAAAAGACAAATAGTTCAGGGAAACTTACAACTAGGCAAAAAACGTGATAAGCGATTCGAACCAGCAACAGTTGGAAGTGTGCAGAAGTCCTCCTCTATGGATTTCTTTCGCATTCTGTGAAAGAAAATGTAAACTGACATCAATACATGTTCTTTAATCTTTGCAGTTCATGTGTGGCAATATTTTAAATCTGTATTTACCCGAGTTTTGTGCTCCACCGATGCAAAGGCATGCCATTGTCACTGCTGGGCACAGTAGGTGCAGGTCCTACAGGACTGTGAGGGGCGCTATCACTAGAGCCTCCTGAGCTGCGGTGCTTGGAGAAGGACTTATCTAAAGAGATTGAAATTCACAAGGTGCAGGGGTTAGGTCCAGGGTAGTCTATATCCACAACGTTCCACTTTCAGGATTGTTCAAGTGCCGCCAGAAATTCCGCCGGATGTCTTTCATTTCGGCCGGATGTCCGTTACCTTCTGCTTTCTTTGTGTTGCCATTTTAAACTCTGGTCGATTTCTGAGGACTATGGTTAACTGCTCCTCAGATTTCTGCAGGGTAAATCCAGACAGCTAGCTAGACTATCTGTCCAATCTGAGTTTTCTGTTGCACAACTATTTTGCAGAAGCACCGTTGCTTTGTGCGGCCCCAGACAATTGTGATTGGTTTAAAGGAATGCCAATAAACCAGAGCACGTTTCTCTCCCATCCCAGAATGCTGAGTGGACTCGCCAGAATGTCCTCCGCAGCGCTGTGGAGGAAGGTCTGGCAATGCGATAATAGGTCCAGGGAAGAAGCAATAGACCTCATATAATAAAGGTTCATAAAACAATACACACACCGTTTTAAGCTTTCTGGATGTTTAGGGACAACTTCTTAAGAGGTTAAACTCCAGCAACAGCTTCTTGACATAGTCAGCTTATTTTTATTTTTTTATCACAGTTCACCTATTTGTTCCTTCTTGTTCTTTTTAATCTACCAAACATATACATTACCCAGTTACAGAGTCTTTGGGGGTAACAAATATTGTCTTTTTCCTAGTACGTTTTCAGAAATTTTAGCCTGTATTAGAAAGTAATGAGACGACAGGTGACAGGAGAGGAGGGAAAGAGAGGAAGATGGCATGCAATAAAGGTCCAAAAGCTGCACACATGGCAATTATATAGTCAGCATCTTAATCCCCAAATTATTATTTTCATTTATAATTGATCTGTTGATAATTGTATAATAATAGAGAATTTGAGAATTCTAGAATTCCACTTGTTCCAACTTTGGCTAGTTTTCTTTCATACAACAGCGCAGACGGTTGAGATTCGACATTGGGTGATGTGCAGGGACGCTGAAGTTGTTAACCTTTACACTTGGAGCTGTTTTTTCCTTTTATTCGTCACCAATCTGCATACGTATTTTGCCTTTGTTCAAGGAGAAGGACATTGAACCTGACTTTTTGTGGTATTTACTTGTAACGGGTTGTTATACCTCACCTGGTTGTTTTCTGTAACACATTGGGCTAGGTTTATGGACTAGCTTTCAGTGAAATGATACCATGATGTTTGTTCTGTTCTCTACTCACAGTCAGTGTTGGGGCTGAGGCTGTTGGCGCTCTGTCTGTCCCTGGAGGCTACCCGTGCAGACAGCGACTTTCCCAGCTTCAAGGTGAAGGAGTTCTTCCTCTGAGACAGCTGCAGTCTAGATATCAGTTCTGAAGCTGAGAAGCGCCGCCGTTCTTGATCCCCATGGCGACCGACGCGTGACAAAAAGCTCCCCCCTGTGGCACTTGAAGTCTCTACACTCCCGCTGTACTCCCCCGCCCCTGGCATTGGGTCCTCTATTATCTGCAGTGGTTCTGCAGGTAGATTAAAAATATCATCGTGACCAAGGTTTGGCAGATCTGTAAGACCGTCTGTGGATGAGGGGCTTGAAAGGGCCTCCAGTGAAGATACTCCACTGAGGTCCTCCTCCAGGAAAGATGCAAAAGGTCCTGGGAAGATGTAGTCTGCATCCAGGATTGGGCTGGATTCATCACTCTGGCTGTCTGGGGAATAAACCTGCATCTTTCGCCCTGAAAACAAGAAAATAGCTTTATTAAATTAAGAGGAAGCATGTAAAAGCTTTCAAAGCCTGATTTGTTAGGTCAACTTTGTCCATAGTGAAAAAAAACTGCACACTCACGGATAGACTTCTCTTTCAGTGAACCCTGTGATGTCCTCCTCTGCAGGCGGCAGGAGTCTGGACTCTGAAACCCAGGACTTGTAGGTGAGGATGGGGAGCAAGGTATCTGAGATTCCCAGGAGTCTCGGTTTGTGTATAGAGAGGACAGAGGGAACGGCAGAGGGAGGCTAAGAGCTGCGTGATGAGGACGACATACTGTTGTGACAGTACGAGGTTTTTCAGTCTGTTCCAGCAAAGAAGTCCTGATGCCATTATGGCATTCAAGCTCACAGTCACCCGCAGGTATATGAGAGTTCAAATTTAACAGTGCTACATGCTCATTGTCTGTCCTGTGGCAGCCGTTCTGCATGTCATTTAGTTCATTTAGAGTGTGTCTGAAACCATTCAGGGGCAGGGAGTGTGTTGTGCATTGTGTCTCTGGAATAACAGTTGGCCTCTGAGAGCCAAGACCGTTAAGTTTAGGAGTCACTGGTGGTTGTAGCTCAATAAAAGCCAATGTTTCCTGCTGGCACACGGCGACGTGCTTGTGGTGGCACGGGTGCAGGAGAGGCCTGTCCTCCTGTGCCTCGCTCAGAGCCTGGGACTCCCCTGAGCCAGGGATCCACATGCTAGGACTCTCTCCTCGGCAGCGGAAAGCGTGAAGGTGGGGTTGGAAATCAGGAAAAGGTGAGAATCCATACCCAGGAAGCATGGCTGAACGAACACATGGGAGCTGTGAAAAAAGAGAGGGAAAAAAAATAACAATAAGTAAGTATAAAAATAAGTATTTTCTCAGGCCACTACTCCACATGATATTTTTATCAATTCTTTTGACTTTATTAATGCTTCATTCAAATGCAAATTTAGGAAATCAATGTATTACTTGATTATACTACAAGGAACTGTATAAAACTATTAGTGTTGGGAGGGGGGTTGAATCTTATGTTTTTAAAAAGGCAAGAGCCTCAACACTATCTTGTTTAGACCCTTCTCTTGACTTGGAAAAAATTGTAATACCCTCCACCTTTAATCTCAAAATAATACTAATAATTGTATTGGTACAACACAATCACCATTAAAACTAAAACAGGGAAAGCATAAAGAATTTAAGATGATATACCTTAACCTTAACCTTAACATTCAACCTTAATACTACAGAATAATAATAATAAGTCATTATTTAGAGTCATTATTTTCATCACATTATTTTCTTTTTACAAAAGAAAAACAAATTCATACAGTCCCTATTCAAATGCCGAACATAATTACTTTAGCGGAACACTGCAGGCTTCATAGGAGATTATAAGTAGTTGGAGCAAAAATGTATCCAAATTCAAAACGGAGGAGAAACCTGGAATAACTGAAACAAATAAACTAGTTATGTTAGTCGAAACCGGTACAGCAACAAACCACTAACCCAGCAAGCAAATACTGTATGGTTGCCTAGACACAATTCACTTTTAGCAATGTGGTTCAGTGTTGCCAGACTGTTACAACAACCGTAAGCAGCATTGTGTGCGTTTCATAAACCTATTCAGACAGTCTGTGGACGTTTAATTGATGGAGTTGGCGGAGGAATGAATTTCTAAAATGGCTTCTGTACATTTTGGGGATTCATGCAGCCTCATTTTACCACACACACACACACACACACACACACTCACACACACACACACACACACACACACACACACACACACACACACACACACACACACACACACACACACACACACACACACACACACACACACACACACACAGGTTTGTGGCACTATCTTTGTGGGGACAGCCATTTAAACTTGGGGGGGCCAGCATTTTGGCCCCACAAAGCTGTTGGGACCCCACAAGTATACTGGACTCCCGGTTTATGGACCCCACGAAAATAGTTAAACAAGCCCCCCCACACACACACACACACACGATGAGCAGACACTCTTGGGATTAGTAAAATGGACCCTGAAACTATTGACGTGTGCAGGAAGTTTCCCAGTCACACACACGTACCTGCATGGACACGCACGCACGCACGCACGCACGCGCACGCACGCACGCACACACACACACACACACACACACACACACACACACACTTAAGTCTAGTGTGTCTTCTGAGCTATGTCTTCCTGCTCTAATTAAAGACCTCTCTACGCTACCTGTACTTAACATCTAGACACACACACACACACACACACACACACACACACACACACACACACACACACACACACACACACACACACACACACACACACACACACACACACACACATGCTCCAAACAGAATACCACAACAGACAGACAGACAGACAGAGGAAGAGAGCACATCCTCAGCACTCTCACCTTTCACCTGACTCACCCATCACTCTGGTTGTTGGTTTGCCTTCCTGTCAGCCAACATTAGCTAGCAGGCACCTTTTTCCGATTGAATATTCACAGTGAGCGTCTGTTAAAACTCAGCAGTGGGGTCATAAAGTTAGCTCTCCTGACAGGCTGTTAAAACACACACTTGTGGAGCTCTTCTTACCCTCCTGCTTCCTGAACAGGTAATCCTCAACTCCTGAATTAAACACCAGGTAACAGGAACTTTACAGATGCTAACACACAACACATATGATCTCAACTGTATGCACAGAAGGATGCAGAGGTAAGCTGGTTTTATATTTTTTATTTGGTCACTTCTCAACAGTCACAGGCCCACATCATTTTTTATCATTCAAAGTACTGTAAAAAAAATAAAAATAAATAAATAAATAAATAAATAAATATATATATATATATATATGTATTAGGGGTGGATCTTTTATGAGATATGTGTTGGTCAGTCTGTCTGCTTGACAATCCCATTTTGCAGCAATAAAATTGAAGTGAGATGAACAGACAGAGAAATGTATATTTTTAGATAAAACAGATGTTGACAAAATTTTCTTTTGGGGACATCATTTGAAATTGGGAAAAATTTGAAGTTGGAAAAAAGGTAATACATTGCAATATATGGCAGAATATTGCAATATGTTTAAAATCGCAATAATACCGTATCGTGACATAGGTATCGTGATGATATCATATCGTGAGGCCTCTGGTGATTCCCACCCCTAATATGTATATATATAAAACCAAAAGAGGTTACGGTACACTATTCTTTTATTTTTTGTCGATAATATTGTAAATTAATATTTCTGACCAAGTAGCTAAAACATTTAGAACTTGTTCTCCCAGGCCATTAGTTTAAACCTTTGTGTTTTCATTAAGGCAGTAGCTAGCTTACTGTGGCATTTAGCCTATCAATTAGCCTTGCTAGCAAAGCCAATAGCCTCTTTTTTCTATTTGTTCAGAGGGTGCAGCCAAACACACTCACACTCTCACACAGATAGCATACCTAGCAATAAGTTATCTTAGCAACATTAGCTGAGAAAAGTAGCTATTGTGTCCCAAAGACATACAGTGCATCAGAGATTGAAAGTTCATTCTTGACCTTGGACACAGCAGTTTATAAAACAGTCTCAGCACAAGTTCACTCAGCAGCTGTTAGGGAGTCATATCACGAGTTGTTGAGTTATCATGGGATTGTAGATGTTCACATTTCTTTTTTCCTAGCACTTTAAACTTCTCATCCATGGTGGCTTAAGAATATTTTGTCAAGACAAAATGGTTTTAATATTGTATTCATATAGCCATGCGACAATAATAAAGTGAGTTTGACTTAATGACATTTTCAAACTTAAAACTTCCAAAGCAGTCACACAATTTTATATATTTTTTCCCCCTCTGTGAGCAGCTTCCCCATTTTCTTCCTCATATGTTGCATTGTGGGACATTATTAGCCACCAAAACTAAACCTAAAAATCAAGCACATTTCAGTATGACAGATTTCCTGCTACATAATCTCAAAACACAGAATTAGTATACTGTATAGTGTGCAATGTGGGGCACAGAGTCACATTGTGTGAATGTTAATTGTTAACTTTTTTATCTCTTTTATCTATTTGTACCACAACCACATGCATGCACACACACACACTACAGGCTCTTTGTCATGGATAATGCTAAGAAATTATACCCTCCAGTAATGCCTTTGTATTTGTCATTTAGAGTTTAAGTATAATTCTGACACACAGTAAATCTTTATGAGATACATATATTTTACATTAAAGTAAGTAGTATCATATTAAACTTTACACCTGTAATTTACATAAACAGGAGCGTCCCTGAAGAGGATAAAGCCATAAATCCATGCGCTTCCTTAAAATATAACTTTGTTTATATTGGGGTTTTTTTTCTGCCTGGAGAATCACAGACTGGAAATAATATTTTACCTTCCCTTTTATCGAGCACACATGTGCTGTATGCTGTGAATATGAGACGAAAGTTAATCCTATCTCTCTCTCTTTTTCTCCCCAGCACTCACACACATATGTTTGGCATGCATGTATGCACACACACACACACACACACACACACACACACACACACACACACACACACACACACACACACACACACACACACACACACACACACACACACACACACACACAGTGGTGCAGGCACAAATGGTTACCTGTTTCCTGCTGCAGACAAAGGCAGCCTTTATCACCTGGGCCAGGCTGCCCTGAGCACAGGACACCTGAGAGGGTGTGGGAACTGCTTATACTGATCCACTCATATAGTGCAGCCACTGAGCCATATAAACACATCCAGACCACTGCTACACAATGACACAAGCTTAATGGTGTCTGAATGTGATTACTGGCTGGTTATACTGTAATCCTGCTGTAAATGTAGATCATTAACCAAACTTTACTTACCTCTATCTGCAGTCTGTCATATCAAATTAAATATGAGGTTTTTCCAAGTCTACAATGAATTGTTTAGAAAAAACTGTATCTCAGCTTCCATGATCATGTTATCTTTCAATACTATGCTAATGAATGAATGTTCACGTAATCCTCCATCAACAGCCAAGTCGCCATAAATCAACATGCTCTTTGTAGAAAATTAGTTATCTGCTCATTTGATCAAGATCCCAAAAACTGACAATAAAGCCTCACCACCACATTTATCAAAACATGAAAGCATCCGATTACACTTACTGCACATTCCTCACACTGATACAATTATATCGCGCTATTAAAATTTCAATTCCAAAGACGTGTAATTTCCCTTGTCATAGCAGGCTGTTATTTGTGACTGTTATGGACTTTGCTGCCAGTGTTTCCCCCTGTAATTTCACTAGGCTGCTCTAAGACGCCATGTCTGCATACAGCAGTTAATGAATGGCACTCTGGCATGCCTTTAATGCCAGCAGCCATACAATGAGCATTTTTAATTGTGATAAATTTCATTGTGAAGGTCTCAGAATAATCCTTTAATGGAGTGTATCACATAAATATGAGCATAAATCCATTGCTGATTCAGCTTCACGACAGGGCCAAATATTGTGTAATCGCATAATTAAAGTTTGTTTGATGTTTGCCAGAGGGGAGAGATGAGTGTTAAAACAAATGGATTCACTGTTGGAGATGTTGGTGGTTCATGACGGTGAGGAAATACATTTCTGAACTGTTTTGTTTGCTAATGTTAGCGTTCAGTGTGACAGTAACACTGCAGTATAAAAGACGTTTATTGTTTCAGAGAGGAAAATGATCATGAAATATATCTGCCCGGTTTATAAGAGTCGTCAGTCTGTGACTTGGATGTAAGAAATCTACTTTGTTTTGCTCAGTGTGGTCCTGCAAGGCTTATTAGTTCTTTGCTTCGGTCAGACGTCACTTCACGTTGGTCAGACATCAACATACATACCATTCAAACACCAACATGAACCTTTCCTAGATGACATCACAAGTTGGCACACTTTTCACGTCATCAGGTTGTGCTTTTCTAAGGCCTGATTTCTGTCAGGCGCTGGAACAGTCTGCTTTCAAAAATAAGTCTTCTGGGGCAACCACTAGCTCATCTGGTAGAGTGTGCGCCCCATGTATGCTGAGTCCTTGGCAGCGGCCCGGGTTCAAATCCGACCAGCGGCCCTTTGCTGTGTGTCATCCCCTCTCTCTCTCTCTCCCCCCCTCCACCCCCCCTTTCCTATCTGTCTCTCTACACTATCTAGTGAAAAACAATGAGGTGACCACCAGGTGCAACCCATAGTAGCTATCAAGTCTAAAAACTCTAATTCTGAAGTCAAAAACAAATGCCAAAGCAAGTTCTTTTTCCAGTAATTTCAGTGGTGATATACAGTATAAGAAACATGGTTCCAGATGGAGCCAATCAGAGCTTCGTATGCGGGATTAAGGAGGTGGGGACAAAGTCTTTTTGTGCCAGAGTCAGAAAAAAAGCTGCACAGATGAGATCGACACAGCTGAACAAGTTGTTGTAAGTCAATTTAAACAAATAACCATTCTTAATTGAATGGTCAACCTATTAACCATTCTTGATTATCGTGCAAAAAGAGTACTGCTCCTATAGCAACTTGTGCTGCAGAGGAGATGCTATGCACTTGCTACTGATCGGTTAGAGCAAAACAAAATAAAATTACCAGCCATCTGAAATTGGGTAACATGAACATTTAATTCAGTAAGAGAACACTGTGAGCTTTGCTATGTTGTTGAAGTACCTACTAGTCACAGATGGAAGTCACAACAAAACATTTTGGAGGATTATTTTCATCGTTTGCAGTGATATGGTGTGTGTGATAAAAATCTGGATATCCAACCAATTAATATTTTATCTAACAATGATCAGACTGTGGAAACTTCATATAGCGTCAGTCTCTTCCCCCACACACAGTTTCTCTCCAGCGTAAGTCTGGTGTGTTTGGTCAGACAGACTAGAGTGTTCCGACAGTGTGGTGTGACCAGCTCATGTGTGTGTGTGAGATCGCAGTTTAACTTGGTCACATCAGACCACTAATTGCCAAGCAGTAGACTAAAGAGCCCAGCATTGTCTGACGAGACAAGACATGACATCATTCAGCGTCACTTCTGGGAAAACCACCCTCACAGGCTATTTTGTACCATTTTCTATCAACACTGGGACACTGTTAACTTGCCAACAAGAACTACTAATTTTTTCAACTTCTAACTTCTAAAGTTTAAACAGTGCAATGTCAAATTATTAGTTTTGTGCTACTTTTCAGCGCAAAATATATTAATATACTTGTGTTTACGGAGTGATGCAGCAGGCGGTGTAGTTATGGTGGTAGGCTGCTGTGGATCTAAAATAGCTTAAAAATACAAACCTCAAATCTTCACCACAGCTTTTTGCAGTCTTGTGTGCGTGTTTTCCATCCAATTATTTGGATGCAAATTATGACTTGTTGACATAAAAACAATTAAGGGCAGCTGGGAACTTGATGATAAAAGTCATACATCATGCAATACGTTTTTATGCTTATTTGAGGTAGGCAGGTGGATTTGTCACTAAATGATGTGGCTCTGCATATTCTGAAACAGTTAAATGTATCTCCCATGTGTCTCCCCTTATGATTAGATGATTGGTAGTTGCCAAGTGATTTGCCTCGACCCAGCTGACACATGACTTGACTTTTTTTTTTGCCCATTTCAAATGTACACCTAAAACAGCTGGATGGGAAGCCAGGCAGTGTCTTCTTGGTATTTTAATGGGCTTCACATCTAAATCTCTTAATCAAAACAAACTCCTCGGCGAAACTTGAATTCCAAACAGAGAAAGCTCACCAGATGTCAAGGTGATGCACTAACCTGCATGGGAAGATCAGACGCCTGAATGTTGTGAGAATGGTTGAGTGAATTCAGGTCAGGGAGTTTCTTTGGTATTCGTTCCTCTTATAGCCTCCACCCAGACAGGTGAGTACCCCAGAGGCTACAGAGGAGGTGGGTTAGAGGTGGGTGGGTCGGGGGGGGGGTTACCCAAATGTTTACACATGGTGTGGGTCCTCCTAATCTGTCTCTACAGCCTCAGGCAATTTACCCACGACCTTCCGAGACACTATGAAGATGCATACTGACAACCTGGCTTACAATCACACAAAGCTATGACACACACAAGGCACACCTGAATGTGAGTTTGTGTGTTTGAGTCTTTGATTGAAAGCGACAAGACGTAGAGAGGCCTTCCCTGACCTTGTCTGCCCCGGCGGGATTCCAGCTAACAGAAACAGACAAACAGCAATCTCTCATTTAAAAGCCTGAAAAAATGGTGACCATCTCACATGTAAACGACAAGACTTTTAGACCTTTAACCTCCCTTCCCCCCGGCTTTACTCTACCACCATAACAACTGCAGTCAGATAAGCTGACACACAGGAGACATTCAGCCAGGATAGTAAAGACACAAAGGAGCTATTGACAATTTTATGGAAATAACCTGGTCTAATTATGGTGCTTTGTCATAAGTCGCAAAAGCTACCAAGTCGATGGAGGGCCAAGGATCCAACACGCAGTAAATCCAGAAAATCTCTTAATCAGTACCTTCTGACAGACAATGGTTATCTGTTTGCAATGAGATTCTACGAAGTGTGATGATTTAGGATTCAGGTTACATGGACATATGAAAAATTCAAGACATTATCTTACAGTACTGTATGTTCAAAGACCTACCTGACTCCATCATCAAAGAAAGTGGTTTTACAAATAACTCAACATGAGTCCATTTAATGTTTCGTACAGCTATTCCAATAAAGGATATCTCACTATGTAATAAAAGTGATGAGCCATTATGTAATGTGTCAAAGGGCACCATCATTACACTTCTAGGTCCACAACTAATGGTTATGTACATTATCGTTTAATCTGTGGATTCAAAAATATGTTTTTTATTCAATAAAATGTCAGGAAATAGTTTTTAAAAAATCAGTCCAAAACCCAAAGATATTTAATTAACAATGATATAAACCAGATATAAAGCAGCAGATCCTGAGCAATGAGCAACTTTTTGACAAATTAGAGATTTTCTATGTTTATCTTGTGCTCAATCCTTCCAATAAAAAAGACCAAAAACCAAATCATCTGTGCCATTGAGCTCCATTGTTATCCAAAAATGATTCACATTAATGAGCCACACTGTTGACACACACACACACAGACACAGGCTATAGTTTATTTTGAGTTTGTCTATATCCACAACGTTCCACTTCAGTGATTGCTAGAGAGCTGTCAGAAATTCCGCCGGATATCACTTTTTTCGGCTGGATGTCCATTACCTTTCGCTTTCTTTGTGTTGGAAGTTTAAACTCCAGTGGATTTCTGAAGACTATGGTTAACTGCTCCTCAGATCTCTGCAGGGTAAATCCAGACAGCTAGCTAGACTATCTGTCCAATCTGAGTTTTCTGTTGCACGACTAAAACAACCTTTGAACGTACACGTTCCACCGAAACAAGTTCCTCCCCGAGGCTATTTTGCAGCAGCGCTGTGGCTCTCTCCTTCTCTCCATGACGATTGTGATTGGTTTTAAGAAATGCCACTAAACCAGAGCATGTTTTTCTCCCATCCCGGAATGCTGTGTGGACTAGCCAGACCCTCCTCCGCAGCGCTGTCGAGGAAGGTCTGGCAAAGTGAGACTAATTTTGAGTCAAACCATACACCATCCTGCAGCTGTAAATACTCAATAGAGCACCAAATATATGTTACTCCGCAGCTAAATGCACTGTTTACTGCGTTTGAGTAAAGTTTGGTAAAAACAACAGTGACTGGTAGTTTAAGGAAATTATTCAGCCTTTATCAAAAGTGAAACCTAATTTGTGACACATTTTTAAAGATTTACGTTTTCAGTAGGAACAAATGGGGCTAAGAGCCAAACACAGGGTAGGGAGGCAGGAATGTGTTGAGGGATGGACTAATGCATTGTTGGTTTGGGTCCTTGGTTATGGAACTTATTGACAATAACAAAATATTAAATATCACCAACCTTATCCTTTAAATGTTTAAGACGTTTTGTGAATCAAAAACGCCTAGCCTTATCCTGTAATCCATTCTCAAAGTTACTGTAGCACTAGAAGCTTTGCAGTAACTGAGTAACATTAAAAGAAGATGTGCCATTCATGTATCTGCTGTAGTTTCATTTCAGGTTTTTATTTTTCTGGTTTAAATTCATTGAAAAGGAGGCAGCTGCTGTACTCAAAGTGTCAATCAGAGCACTTTGATTCCAATCTAATCCTTTGCCACTGACACTGAAGAGGCTGACCTACTTTACAACAAGTTGCGGATGCATCTTCAGCATTCATCTGCTCCTGTGTTTGCTTTGTTTTTCTAGCTCTCTGCTCCACTTTTTTTCTCAGCTGAGGACCAGCAGTTTCTCCTCACCCCCCTCCGCCAGCCTCTACTTCTTGCTTTATTATTTGGACAGGTATGGACAAGCCGTCCACTGAGCTGCTCGTTGTTTTGAAATGTGATCGGGTAAAAGTGGAACACACCTAACGAGCTGACCATCCAGGAACGATTCCACTATAGCCCAGAGCTCAAGCTATAAACTATTTAAACCCAAACTCTGAATACCAGCAGCGTCATCAGGATTAAAGTGATGAATTGAAAGAGAGATAAACACCCTTGAAGACGCTGAAAGAAAGAAGAGTTGCTGCGGAGATTTATTTCAAAAGAGCAAAGAGGCACAAAAAAACATTAACATTTTAGTGAAGAAGCAACGCCTCCTGAGCCAGAAAAGTATTATCTACAAATGTGAAACACACACACACACACACACACACACACACACACACACACACACACACACACACACACACACACACACACACACACACACACACACACACACACACACACACACACACACACACACACACAGCGTCTTATTGGCCAAGTCCCAATGTGAAATAACCTGAGGGCTACAGTGCCAGACAGGTGTGCAGCAACACAACCGGGGCAGTGCTCGGCACATATCGCCTCTGGGCTCGAGTTTCTGTATGTTTTAACCTTCATGCATGGGCCACATATTCTCTGAAATGCAGATTAAATAATAAATGACAGAGCCTGTGCAGTTACAGCTCTTTGTTTGTCTTAGAAAATCAACTTTTCAACTTAACAAATCAAAGCCATCACATTACTGTATTATTATTAACCAAATGCACAGGGTTTAACGCAGTAGGTGGTCTCTTTTACAGTCAAGACAAGTGCATGTCCAACTTCAGAGGCACTCAACCCCCCATATGAGACCCTCTGACACACAGAGATACTTTTTCACATTCCCTGGATGACTCGGCAAGCTCATTCCTCTGAAATTGACCACTAAACCAAAGCAGGAGACAAACAAAGCAGCTCAACTATACACGTGCAGGAGCAAGGGCTGCTATTATGGGCTATTAAGGCCACTGCTATTTAGGCCACAAGCCAAAACGCCTGGAAAGTGACAGGGCCTCCTCAAAATATCGGTGTCACTGACGTTTAAAGGGACGGTTGCTTTCAGTTAATGGTGTGTAATGATTTTAGTGCAAAACAGAGCAGAGACAGTCATGTTTAGGTAAGCAGCTGAGTGTATCCTTATGAATGTAAACACCATAAGAAGCAGAGGTAGCATTTGCATGCAAGGTTAGCTGGGGGAGGTGAGGGAGGTATGGGGCAGAAGGAGGGTGAGGTGTGGCATCCTGGAACGCTTCCACACAGCATATACACACACGCTCAGACAGCCACTGTCTGAGTGGCAGGTGATGGGGCAGGTGCTCTCCAGACATACAGTTGTGGGGGAGGAAGTAGGAAAAGGGATGAGCCCTGTGTTGAGCTGAGTTATAAATCAGTGTGTGATATGAGCAGGCATGCAGAGGGAAATCTAAGGTACAGTACTGTGCTCACAGGGTACAAATTCAATCACAAATCATCTCAAATCACTCACACTTTTTTGCCAGTGTGATAACTATAAAGAATAAATGTTATCAGTAGTCTGCCATCATACAGGGGATATCCAGCCTGTAATAAATTGCAGTAAAACAGTTCAAGGTCCTGATTTGTTGCTTTGTGCTGGTACACGTTTGCCCAATTTGCAGGTGGTGCGTTCCGTAGTAAATCAGATAATCCAGAAAACACCCACAGCTCCAGCCAAAATATGCACCTCCAGACTATCCATACACACAGACACACAGCAGCAGCAGCAGCAGTCAACTCACATGGCAATACACTTAGTCATCGGGATGGCAGACATCACCTCAGCCTGCCCTCTCACTGATGGAGTTTGGAAGATGTTGTGAAAAATAGTGAAGGTGGTAATGTGTTTTACATGTGGGTCACACAACTGCCATACAAAAAATCATAACCTGGCTGCTTAATGTCATAACTGCATTGTTGCTCATCTCTCATGAAGCCGTGTAAACAACTCTGACCAGCTGGAGGATCCACATGAGTGAAAAAAACAAACAGTGAGACAGGGAGAAAGAAAACCCAAACCACTGTGCACTGCCTCTGGGAAACACACATATGTACATGAACACATTCACACGTTTAAGAGCACACAAACACACGGATCCACTCCTCAGTTAACAACCCGGGGCTCTGTCTTCGCCCTGAAGCTAGTGGCAGAGAAGGTGTGAGTCTTATGCTAAAATATCTCACGGAGAAGAACAGAGAAGTTTCAGCCATGTACAGTTTTTAACAACCCCTCATCCAACATACTCCAGACGTGCACTTACCTGCCCCGCTCTGCAACAACTCATTGCTGCACTGTAACCATCACATTCAAGGCTCACCTCACTCTGCACTGCCTAGGGATCTGCTGGAAACATTATCAATGCAAGCAGCGACTTCTTCCAAGGGAATAAATGAATAGTAAAGCTAACGATCCCACTGACAGGACTTATGCATCTACTTGTGCTAAATATTTGGCAACGTTTGTGTTGTAGGAAAAAAACATTTCACATATTATCCTGTATTTCACTGCCATGCACATGCATATATTGAAATAATTGATATAAACAGCTTGTTTTGTTAGTTTAGACAAAACAATATCCACGGTCTTGATAACCCATTTCATACCTCTGTTGTCAGATACATGCAATGCACCTGACAAGCTGCACAGCACTACTTTCTCCCAAGTGCACCACACAAAGCAGAGCTTGCACTCTCAGGCAAATAGCACAGCTCAACTTTCACTAAGCAGCAAAATCTCCAGCTTGGAACAAAAGACCATGGACTGTGTAAGTATTTCTCTGCTTTGTTAATAGTTACTGTTGCTGTTTTTCAGTACTGTACCTCATCGGTGTTAGCAGCCTAGTGTGTGTGCTGGACGGTAGCCAGCAGCTGTGTGTGAATCCATGCCATCCCAGGGTCAGGCTGAGCGACTCTGCTATCCATTGCTGCCTTGTGTTCCTCCCGGCTTCAGTCCCCCCTGTTCTGCTCTCTGTTTGTATTTCTTTTGAAACTCAGCTCAGACTTTTCAGATCTGTGCTTTTCTGCCTGGTTCTTTTCCTTCTTGTTCACCGCCTCCTCGGGAAAACAAAAACAGGTTGAAAAACAGCCACTACTTGCTGCTCTCAGAGCTACTTACAATGCAGATCCCTTCTCTAAGCTCCTCTGCCCTCTTTCTCTCTCGCTCCTTTTCCCTCCCTCTCTCTGCTACTGTTGGGGAAGTGCTCTCTCATTCTCCTCCCCTTCTCTCGCCCTTCCTCTAACTCTAATAGTTATTTAGTGTCTCATTTCAGCACCTGCTTTGAGACAGAAAGAGACAGACAGGAGGGAGCAGACAGACTTGGAGAGAAAAATGTTGCTCCTTGGTGGGAGTGTATACAATGTGCATGTGCACCTTATCAGCAAAAGCATATGCACTGTGCGTGATCATGAACTGTGTTATATGAATGTGTGAGGTGTGCACTCACAACAAGCACAAAGACTAACATGCAAAAGTGCATACTTGCATATATGCGTATTTGCATCACTGTGTGCAGATTCATCGTTACAAATGTACAGTATGTGTGTGTGTGTGTGGACCTTCATGCAGCTTTTACTAGACGTCAAACTGAGTTGGTGACAGAAAAAACCATGCTCGAGCTCTCTCATCTCTTTCAGTGCTCCCCACTTGCTGCTGAATCAACTATGTTCACCTATCAAACATGAAATGTATGGTTTGGGAGGGGGGAGGATTTAACACGGGACTGTGGTAGATGTCTAATTGTCCCCCTTTTTGTTAGAGAAAAACAGGTCACTAAAGGCTTGAGAGCTGTTTGCGATTTCCCTTTTGTATTACTATTATCACTGAGAAGTATTGACAATTTCAAATATTTATAATGTAGAATGTACAATAAAATTATGATTTCAGATTATAAAAAAAAAACATGGGGCTGGTTTGATTGACACAGATATTTAACCCCTAATATATACTGTATATATATAACATCCATTTGCTTCCCTAGTAGCTGTAAAGCTGCACTAATAAATATTTTATATCAACAATATATCAAATGAATCGTGAAAGGTGTTGCTCATAGTGATGATCCCAAACTATGGGATAATCCAGACTCTCAAGCATTTTAACAATTGTGTTGGTTTTCAGGCCTGCAAACTGCTTTCTTTAGCTTACTCAGCGGTTTTCAGCAGAAAAGCTCTGAAATTTGGCGAATGTTTACTATGACCTTCGCCAACTTTACAAGGTGCTAATATGTCAGTGTTGTTTACTTAACCTTGTTCTGTTAAACAAAAAAATTAAAGAAAAATTTAAATCAATGTTGCTTTAATATCTTGATTCACACTGTCTAACAGTATCATATATAAATATATATATATATATATATATTCTGTTTCAGTTAAAAAGGTGTAACAACAAAATATTCAGATCTTTGCAGAATTTAAAGTTTAACTAGAAATATTTGGTCACTTTGGGATGTCCGCCAGAATTTAAAATGCATGTTTTGCTGCACATCTGGGGGTCAGTGAGGTTTAAGTGGTTAATACCAGGTTAGAATATTAATATTTATGAACTGAGGTTGTTTTTGTTGTTGCTAATGTTAGATAATATTAAATCTGCATAGGGATGGGTGGCAGTTAAAAATGATAATCAGCATTTAGTGGAATTGTATCCTGATGAAATGATCATATTGGGTAATGTGGGATTTTTCTAACTTAATGCATACAATTTTGTATATATTCTACATATTGTACAGCATATCAATATTGCAAACATATTCTTATTAATATACTATATTGATTTCAGACACATCACCTACTGTAGCTCTACATTTTATCTGCATCACACTTCTCAGAAATGGATCAGTCTCAGAAATGCAAATAAAAGATGTTTTTTGGGCATTTTACTTTTTCTGGCGAGTCTCCTCACATGCAGTGTTGCAGCGTGTCGTTTTCTGCATCGTTACCTTGTGGCTGATTTGGAGCTTTGTTTTGCAGCCCATGCATGCAAGGGTCTCCAGCACTCGGTGAAAGAGCCAGCCTGTGTCCACAGTGCATACCTGTGCTCGCTGACATGTACTAACTCACTCTTCCTGCAGGCCATGGCAGAGGAACGCACTGCAATCATAACAATCAGAAGATGATTGTGGCCAAGAGAGAGGAAAGGGAGGGAGAGAGAGTATATTAAAAAAAATAAGGATGAGAAAAGTAAAAAAAAGAGACAGAGGGAGGAGATAATGCAGGAAAGGGTGAAGAAAGGGTAAGGAGGAAGAGGAGATAAAATAAAAGTCAGGAGTTGCCCAAGGCCACAGCACTGGTTTAATTTGTGAGGGGAGAAGGGAGAGGAAGACAGAAATCATCAACGAACACCTGTCTGTTTCTGACTCCTAATAAATCACTGCCTCTTTATCTGTCTGCAGGTCTCTGCTGTTTGGAGAAAAGAAAGTGGAGAAGGTAGATAGGAAGGCGTGATAACATAGAGTTCATTCCTAAAGCACAGTGAGAACAGTATCTCCCAGCTAATACATTAGCATTTCAGAAACACACGCTGAGAAGGCATATGCATCCATCAAACTACATTTATTTTGGTCTAAAAGATCTTAAATGCAAAACAGCTCACACAGAAAATATGTCCTAAATTGAGGTACTATTTCACTGCTGTTTACAGTATCCTACAGCAGCAGCTCTGCAGAGCGTTCAAGTAAAAAAGACGGACATGCTCAGCATCCAAGGACAGTAAACACGTACAGTATATGTGTGTGTGCATTGCATACATTGCAGACAAAGGTGCAGATGTTTGCAGATGTTCTTCATCACAGTGAAGACAACAGATAATCAATGTAATAAGAAAAGCTCACAATCAAAGCCTTTTATAAAATTAACATTGAAAAAAAAGGTGCACTTAACCTGACCTTAAGTCAGAAGTCATCATTAAGAAAACAACCACAATGTAAACTCAAAGGGGCACTCCTCTGATTTTACACATATAGATCAGTTTACTCATGATGGGGAGGAATACACAGACTTTGTCAAGTCTGAGAAAATAACCCAGATGATGTCATCGAAGTTACCTCGGCTTGGAAGTGGAGTTTGAAAGACGTAGGTATTTACCAGGCAGGGAGTCTAATCAAGCTACAAAATATATTTCAATAGTATCCTTAATTTTCCTCAACATAGAGTGTCCTGGACAATGTAAGGATACTGTAGGTTTATGGCCATTAGTTTGACACATTTCAACTTGGCAGATGGCTCCAAATATAGGCCATAATTGCCAAATTTAGCCAAAAGTGACCCAGAGTTATGTGTCAAAGAATTTCAGGTCAGTGATTGGATGTTTCTTACTGAAATGCACCTTGGGAGTTAACTTAACTTTACTTATGTTTTTATGTATACAGGAAGTATTTTTGACTAAAATATCCTGATATTTTCTAGCATGATTACTTATGTTTTGTATTATTGATTCAACTTGAAGACAATGAACCAGACATTTCGCAACTCTACAATAGACGTTTCATTATAGGAAATGTAGGAGCCAGCGTTTTTTAAGTTTGACCCGTACCAGGACTTAGTCAGGATATTTGGGCCTTTGCTGCATTGTCCTCCAACTTTAAGGAAGCGCAATACTAGATCACAGGAGTACCCCTTCTGTTAAGAGTAACTTAACAGCAGGCTGAACAAGATTCTTTTAGGTGGGATTAGGTTACTTTTTAATCTCATTAAAAACATATGACATCAATGTAACACTATTAGGTCTTGGGTCCACACTTTCTACTAAACCTCAGGATGGGTCTGACGCACACTGCTGCAGGTGTCATCTCTGTGTAAAATTCTAAATACACTGAACAGAATCAGAAAACAGATAGAATGAACAATTCATGCTGCAACTGTAGGTAGCCACTATAAACACAACAAATTGCAGTACTGGCATGGATGTGTCTTCATATTGTAACTTTGAGAGTGTTACATTTTGGCCAAGAGGCTGTTGAGTTTTCCCCCGAAACTAGCCAGGCCCAATACATTTCACTATTCATTTATTTGATATATATTTATTTGATATATATATATATATATATATATATATATTTTATTTTTTTTTTTTCAGCAAACGCGCTTAATGACGGCTGACTTCTTTTTATCAGATGCTGGCGTGTTTCCCCACCAGTACAGTGTATACGATTGGGTAGCACTGACCAATACATTGATAAAAGGTCGCTTAAACATGGTTTAGCAGGTTTTTAAAAAATATATAGATACATTTGGGTCTCTCTCCGCCTCTTGAGGGGGGCACACAGCATAGACTACACACACACAACGTTGATACATACCGAAAAATGTGACTCAGTAGTCCTATGTTTGATGAAATTGCTCCTTCCAATAATGGCGGCCGAGCGTGCGCGATGGGTAGCTTACAGGCCGCGAATGCGTTGCGATCATTGACTCTGTAACGGCCCTAAGGGACCGTTCAGGATTTATGGAATGGACCACCGGAGGAAAATAGGGGAGGGTCATGTCTTTTTATTCTTTGTTGAGGGGAGGGTCATTCAACATTTTTTAGTCCAGGGGTGGGGGGATGGGT
Source organism: Perca fluviatilis (assembly GCF_010015445.1). Taxonomy (NCBI): domain Eukaryota; kingdom Metazoa; phylum Chordata; class Actinopteri; order Perciformes; family Percidae; genus Perca; species Perca fluviatilis. The sequence continues at coordinate 29,567,628 of NC_053116.1, read as the reverse complement.
CTGACCCATGAGTTTGGCTGTGGGGCACGGGGAGCACTGCCCCCCTGGTGGCTGAAACGGATAATTGCATTGTTTAAAAAATGAGTGGAATAATTACGTCTGGCATGACCAGATATTTTATAAATATCTTAGCTAAATAACACAAAACAACTAAATGGTGGTAGGTAATACATCTGATTTCATATACTGCTTTAGTAAAAAAAATATTTCCTGGCTGACGATGCGAGCAGCAGGACGTAAAAGATGAAAATGAATGTTGCTAGTCTGGACATCTTACCGTGCCAAGGTTGCAATAAAGGTTTCCTAAATGCCACATTTGATGTCAGCTTACTAATAGATTGCGGGTTTTGTGTAGATTTGGACTTACGTTTATTCCACTTTGTTTAAACGGCGAAGTGGAGGAAGTCTAGTGACGAGTCCATAACAACCAGTTTGTGTTGAATGTTACCCAGAGTGCTTTGCTGAATGGTCTCAATGTTTTATTGTTTTATTTCATTTGAATACTAGTTTACTAGAGGAGTAACTTACTATTTGAAGTAATGCTGTAATGCAGGAAGTGTGCATTTAGTTTCCATGCTGAGTGTGTTTCCACAACAACGTTAGTGAGTAAATCTACTGAAATGGCCACCACACCATAACAGAGGAGTGTGATGCGTCAGATGAGAATGCAGAGTCTTAATTGTGTATATAATTGCTGTATAAAAAACAATGTTATTCTGTATATCTTTGCCAAATGCAAACTAGTGCAGAAGGTATTGATAAATTGTTGGGTGATGGTCATGCCTTTTTTCCAAATCGTTTTGGAGGGTCATAGAAAAATTATTACTGGTGAGGGGAGGGTCATGTCTATTTTGACTAAAGGTCCCAAAACTCTTCTGGTGGTCCTTGAAATAAATAACGAACAGTCCCTAACTATAAGTTTTAGGCTTTTAGTGCGCCAGCCTGCAAATGTTCACGAACTGTGCTCTCCGTATGAAAAGGTGCCTGAACTAAGTTTTGGGTAAGTTTAGCCTCCATTACACACCTGCTTATCATAATGTCTGTGTAGCAGTATGCAAATTAGTAAAATGAAAACAAAATACTAGTGCAGAAACATTATTCCATTTAGGGAAAAAGTTCACTCATGTTATCCCAGATGTGAAGGAGTGTCTTTTATTCCTGTATCCCCTCAAACCAATTTTCCGCACTGGAGTCCTAGCTCATGTTTCCAAAGGACGCGTTGCTTGCTTCAGGGGAGACAGCGCAGTTGGATTTGGACATGGAAGGAATTGGGAAGGAGCAGAGAGACAGAAGAGAGAATTAGTTCTGTCAGACTGACTACTGTAAATATGGAGAGGAGAAAAAAAGTGGTCAAAATGTTACTGCTACTGAATTACAGCTGGCTGCTACGATCTTATATTAAGTGACACTGGCAGTAAAACATATTATTTCAAACACTGGCAGTAAAACATATTATTTCAATTACTGTGAGTTTTAAAACATTAATCTGTACATATGCGTTCTTTCCAAGAACAAGATCGATGTCAATCTCATGTTTGTGTGTTAAATATGGAGCTAGAGGCTGGACGTAGTTAGCCTAGCATAGCGTAAAACCACTAGCCTGTCCAAAGTTCAAAAATACACCTAGCAGCATGTAAAGTGTACTATTTCACATATTATTTCTTAAGTGTATAAACCCTGAGATAAAGTTATGTGTTTATAACTCTTCCCTGACGAACAGTCGGGCACAGTGACTGTGTGCAGCCTCCCAAAGTCTTGTTGTGGTTTGGTAACACTGTACCTTTACAGAGGCTAAAACCATGACTTCCTGCTTTAACTCCATAGCTAGCACACACATATGAGATAATTTACACTGACAAGGCTGTAGTACTAGTTAGAGCAACACTATGTAACTTTTAGCCCTACAGGTTGTCTCATTGGAACTACAACTCGCACTACCAAACACGAGTTGTAGTTCCAATGAGACAACCTGTAGGGGGACCGTCCCCCTACAGGTTGTCTCATTGGAACTACAGCTGCAGCTAAAAGTTACATAGTGTTGCTTTAATTACCGGAAAGTTTTGTACCTGCTTGAAGTTTATGTTGAGCATTAAGGTTGGGTGCTAATTCAGTATTTTATATATTTATCAACTGACTGGTATCATATCATGATGACAAGATAATTCTGCCTCATTGTTTTACAAAATGATGCTGTCAAAATGAATGATTTCCAAGCAAAATTGATTTGGAGAGTCAATGAAATACAGTGGAACACAGATAATTGCACTGAACATCAATTTTATATTTATTTTATGTATTACATTTATTTTTGCAATATCTTAAAAAATACTCATATAGATATTGCAAATATATACAATATTAATATTGATTTCAACAGTATCACCCTCATCACGGGGGTCAGAAGTGTTTCCAAATTTCTCTGGTTTAGGGGCTCTGAAACGCCAGAGCAGTGTGAATGCGAGGTGTAAACGTAGCAAAAGATATTTGTTTTTAAACCAAAAGGTAGCAATGTAAATGCAGCCTAACACAATACTCTGTAACTATAATTCTGAGCAAGGACCCTGTCCACAACTGGGGCCCTATCTTTTTCACTTATGTACTTATTTATCACATATAACAGTTGATAATATAGTTGTGGCGAGAAATGATAACTGTGCTGTAGTACTGTATGTATTTCAGGTTTAATGCCACTGAATGTTTTATAAACTTGAGTCCATTTTAAGTAGATCAATTTTGCTCTTGTTACTGAAATAATAAAATCCTTTTTGAGAAAGCCATTTACTTACGTGTTATGTAGTACTCACCTGGCCTGATCCAGCAACATGACTACATGAGACACATGACAACAGCATGGGTCAGAACACAGGGACACACACACACACACAGATGAGGATGGGACTGTATTTGCCACGGACAAAATGTGAATGTACAGGCTGTGATCCTCAGGTGGAGAATATGAACACAGGGTGTATTTGAACTGTTCACTGATTAATGCTTGAATGAAATGGTTTTTTTTTTTTTCATTTTATTTCTGTCACACTTTTAGGTTAATGATCGATTACAGCAGTGTTTATAGAGGAAATTATGATATTAACTAGTCCAACAGCCCACACGGTCTTTGGATGTAAAGACATTCATCTGACACTGACATATTTGGCTCACGTCCCACACAGATTACCTTTAATGATTATGTTGCGTGCTGTGTTGTAGCCCGTTTATAATAGCCAATCCAGCCGCAGGTATTTTGCAAATGCTCTGTGGAGGTGTGTGCAGGAATGGGTGAGCTTTTAAAAGCCTGGAATTTATTTATGAGAGTCAACAGTGACTGGTTCACTACTGTATGTAACCTGTAACCTCCTCTGGTGCATTGTTTCATTGATCACCTGTGTGGAACCAAATGGGACAATAACATACTGCAGAACATCAAACATTAACAATATAATTGTGATATTTAGGTCAGATGCCTGTATTATCGACAATAACAAGGACTTTGTTTGCACAAACAAAATTCTTGTCATCTTTGTTGTATTTGAATAGCAGCAGATATTTGAGAGGCAGATATCTGAAATCAAAAAAAAAAATCAGTGCGACTAGATAAAAACAGGGCTAAATGAGAAGATATGTTTTATTTGGGTGAATTGACCCTTTGAATGATCTAGACATTATAAAAGTTAAAGGATAACTTAATCAGATAAGTAATACTTATCAAATACAACCTAATGCTTCCATTACATTAGAGGACCCATGATATAGAACCCTAAGAATCTAGACTTGCTCACACCTAAACATTTACTTACAGAGCTAGAGTGTCAGGTTTTATGAATGAGTTTGTGTTGCACTGCATTGTGTGTGTCTGTGTGTCCCCTATGTTCTACTGACCTGGGCTGGAGGTGTCTGGAGTGGCAGGGGCGGGCCCTCGGCCTCGACTCACCAACAGAGCCTCTTGGTTTTCAGCCAGAGCCTGCTTGGCCAGGTAGCGCTCCCTCTTGATCTTCAGCTCCAGGGATTCTGGGACATCTGGCACGATCCAGTCGATGGCTCGCAGCACGAAGAACACCACATGCTGCAGGAGGGAAGACGAGCAAACAGCGAGACAGTTCAGCTCCTCATTAGACTGAAATAAACTGCCTGTCACAAAATCTGAAGTTTGAACTCTGAGTACACAACTAGTTAGAAATCACATGTAAAGATGTGGAAAGCAACATTTTGTGTTGAAATCAGTATTTCGACAAAATATTCTTCACTTAGTGAATTTCCTCTGGAGCTTTCAGCCACTTCTCGCCTCTATTAGTGAATAAACTTAACTCAGGTAAATTATATTTACAACTGAGCGAACTCCATCTAGTGATGAAGACCACCAGATGTGTCTGAGCAACAACTGTTACACTACAATTCTCTCCTCCGCCCTTATAAGATGTCCCATCCCTCTTCCTCCCCTGAGAGATTTTATTCATTTCAAACTTTCCCTATCTGGAATAAACCTCCAAAATTTCCAATATTCTTTAAGAATTCCATGACGGCTAAAAACCCTGCTCCGTCCTCTAACTATGACTCTCCTGATTACTCTTTTTTTTCCCAGTACTTTAATCTGACACATTTGTTCAGTGATCACAACAGAATTGCACAGTAATAAGGTTAGGTTATTTTTCTTACTGTCAACGAATCCCATTAAAAGACCATAACCAACAATGAACTGATCCAAATAACAAGTGGTGTCTGTGTTGCCAAAGACTCATATATATATATAGTAATTCTTCATTCCATAGCCCTCCATTGTTGTCCAAAACTACTACAAAGGTATGAGCAGCACATAATGAGCCACACTGTTGCACTGGGTGACATGTTTCTTCATTACTTTGAGCACTGCCACTTTAGTTAATTATATGCCAATCCCACATACGCTGTCCTGTTGCCATAAACACTCACTAGTGCACCAAATGTGTATTAATCTGTGGCTGCCTTCTAAATGAAGGAAGACAGGGCCGAAATGGACGCAACTGAATAAATAAAAACTTTGAAAGAGGGAGGGGGCCTAAGGTAGATGCTGAAAAATGTTATGGAATGTTGGAAAAGAAGGCGAAGACAGAAAAAGTGAGGAAGTATCAAAGAAAGGAGACATGGTAAAATGACACATCAGCTACAAAATAACATACTGATACTGATATTGGTAAGCATTGCATAAGATTGAAACACTAAAACATACACTGAGAAAGGGCTAAATTGCCAGTAGTTCAAGTATGCACCTGGGAACAGAGGCACAACTGGGGAATCAAAATGTGGGCATTAAAATCACTGAAACACGCAGAAGCAAACAAACGAGCAAATAGAGAGACAAAGCATCTGCCTTCATACCTCGAAAGCAATGATAAAACCAAGTCTGACGGCAAGAAGCTCCCAGTAGAACAGTGAGTAGTTTCCATCGTTGTCTCTGTACGCTTTATATCTAAAATAAATAAAACACAGAGTTACTGCAGAATATGCTGTGTGGTGTGAATGCAGCACCAGCAGCAGCAGCAGAACTGACAACAAACTGAACAATGCTTAAACATCAGTTATATTGCCCTCTGTTGGTCAAGTTTCTGAACTGAAATCATCATGATTGAAACCAAAACTTTTGACATTTTTTAAACTTGTTTTTGAAACATGATTTTGTTTTGAAACAAGGATTTTGCAAAAATGACCTGAAACAAATTTATATATGAGAGGCAAAATATGGAATTTCCAACCAAAGAGTGTTTCCCCCCACTTTAAAGGGGTGACAGAATGATTATATAAGGTATTTCACACTGTTCCTTATGGTCTCTGAATAGGTTATGTAACATTGGTTGGGCTGAAAATGGCCCAGGTGCTGTTTTATGGGCCCTAATGCAACCCTGTGAAAAAGCCCTATATGAAACAAGAGGTTTTCTGCCTTATATAGTATGCTCATGAATATTTAGATGAGCTGCGCACTGATTGGTTGGTTGAAGCACACACACACACACACACACACACACACACACACACACACACACACACACACACACACACACACACACAGCCCCTCCCCTCCATGCTGCTCCATGCACACCACGTCACACACACTGCACAGAAATTGTATACATTGTTCGTCTGCTATTTCATTACTAAATTCACTTCTGAAACTTTTTTATGCGAGAAATCAACTATGTAGAACTCAAATATGGGTCGTGTTATGAAAAATGATGGCTAATTACAAATTTGGTCCAACTGTGTCGGACTTCAGAAGCTCCACAGTCTGACGTGACAGCCGGCCGGTTCCTCCCGGGGTTGCTGCCTTGCTGGTCAGCCTGTCCACCTTCACAGACCCCGCTGTGAGCTGGCTGGAGTTCTGTCATGGCCGGCAGCCCGCAGCGCTCCATACCCAGCGCAAAGTCACCGTTTCTGGGTTACTGGACTACCAAATGCTGCTGCCCTGACGGAGCTCCACGGCCGGCAGCCTGCGGCGCTCCATACCCAGCGCAAAGTCACCGTTTCTGGGTTAACTAGACTACCAACTAGCGCTGCCCTGACAGAGCTCCAGCCAGCTCACAGCAGGGTCTGTGAAGGTGGACAGGCCGACCGGCAAGGCAGCAACCCCGGCAGACACCGGCTGTCTGTCACGGCAGACTGTGGAGCTTCTAATTTGCAATTAGCCATCATTTTTCATAAAGCGGCTCTACATAGTTGATTTATCGCATAAAAAAGTCTCAGAAGTGAATTTAGTAATGAAATGTATAACATTTCTGAGATCTGCGCGACCTAGATTCAGAAGACCAGCTGGGCTCAGACCAGTGGTTTGTATGTAAATTTTGGGGCGTGACAAAGGTTAGAGCCAAATAAGGTGCAGCCACCGAGTTGACGTCAACTATGAGCTTTGTTGAGATTCGCCCGTTTTCAGCTGCAGTTTCAAATTGTGAGATTTGCATAGGAAACAGGTGTCAATGGGACTTTGAGGTTCTATCTATGCCTATTTTACCCACCGAACTGTCGTAATTCAACTATGACAAGGTAAACGCGGTTTTGCATTCTATCACTCCTTTAAGATTGCATGCATTTAGACAATCAGCATATAGTGTACCTGCACATGGGGTACTCAGTGTAGTTAAGTGGGGCGTAAGCCAAGGTGAAGTTGACGTATCCTTTGAGATCATAATCAAACTTGTACTGGTAGAGCAGACGAGGTAGAAAATCTGATGTGAAGGCTATTAGGAAAGCCTGCAGATGGCAAAAAGAATAAACGAAAAAAATAATGTTGTAGAAAAGAGATTAGCATCCAGTCTGGTGCGGATATCATATGAAATGGACTCACATTGGCGATGACGGACAGGTGTGACAGGGCTTCCAGTATGTTGAACCAGACTCCGATGTTCTGGGCACGCTCTGCTACGGGCCGGCGGTACTCGCACGCAAACTTATGGGCGTCCAGACGGATTTCCACCCAGTTGTTGAGGAGGGCGAAGAGCGGAGCGAGGGGGAACGCTGCCACAAAGATGGTGATGAACCCAAACTGAAGCACTGGAGAACAAAGCATATGTAAACATAGCAGACACTATCTTACAGGATTGATGTTCATCATACTGTGTATAATATTGTTATAGACATTTGAATGGCAGTGACATCATGTATACTTAAGATACAGTAGCGAATACTTGCCCATCTCCAGGTACTCTTCGAACAGGCCTTCACACTCTACCAGCTGGTAGTCTTCTTCCCAGCGCTGAGGCTCATGGGATGCCTTATCACCCAGCACCTTGGCCAAAGTTCTCTTCTGGCGCCAAGCCTTCACTTTACTGTCAGTGCAGAGAGACATACTGTAGCTTATACTGTATATATGAAATAAACATGACAATAACATTAATACAGAACTTTTTTTATTCAACACTGGGAGGTGATGCTCATCTAAAAAAACCATCTGATTCTATTTTAATACTGCCTTTCACTTTTGGTCACATAGTTTTCATTATTATTATATTATTTCTTGTCTCTACTGTAAACATTTACACCCTGAATACAAGCTATAATTCATATCTATTATATGGATAACTGTTAGCTTAATTTTTGGTGTTGATGAACTGCTGGGCAGGTTTCACTCAAATATGAGCAAGAAAGTATGACTGGAACAGGTGTGCTGATGCAAAGAGGTAATTCAAGGTGTGATCTCACTTTCACTTGTTTTTGAAGATTCATCATCTGTAATCATCGCTCATTTCTCAGTTTGTTTTTGGCCATAGTAAGTGTTTACTCGCAAAGCTAGCAGCGATGGGAAAAAAACAAAACGATTCACACACACACACACACACACACACACACACACACACACACAGTGATGCAAATACACATACATGCAAGTATGCACTTGCATGTTAGTTTTTGTGCACACATTCATATAACACAGTTCATGATCATGCACAATGCATATGCTTTTGTTGATAAGGTGCACATGCACATTGTATACACTCCCACCAAGTAGCAAGTGCCAGTGCTGCAGAGGTAGCAATGAGCTTTACCGTGCCAAACAAACAGAGCGTCTGATGCAACATCTAAAAAAAATGTCATGCAGGTAAAAAAAAAGTAACTATGGATTTTATGCAGTCTTTTATCACATGCCCATATTATGCTAATTCTAATGTATTCCGTTCTATTAAATTCTATGTCTCAGAAAATCCAGACTGGTATGTCAGTTTATTGGAAAGGAAACATACGGAATAATGAACTCTTGAATGTTGTTGATGAGTTGCTTTCCCACCATGATGATGAAGAGTTGCTCAGCCAGTTCAATAAGGCAACCCCCGGGACCACACTGCAATAGAGTGTGAAGACACACAGAAACAGAGAAAGGACACAATGGAGGATCACATTTCTTACATGCTTAGATAAAAATACAACAGCAGGGATCTGGAATACTTCCTCCTTTTGACATGTATTGGTAAAGTATAGACTCACATCTTCATTTCTCATCCCAAACAAGGTGCCATAGTTGGTGGGGTAACCCACAAACCTACACACACAGAGAAGTAAGTTTAAAAGGGTAAGTTAAGACGGTGTAAATCTTATTTGGTACAGAATGTTCAACATTTCTCAATCATTTCTGGGTCTGCTGAGACTGACTCGTGTCTCACCTTCCTTTAAAAAAAGCCACATAGAAGGGGGATGAGTAGAAGTTGACAAACTGGAAGATGAACACCTTGAAGATGAAAGCGTTGTCATACTGGGTTTGTGTTCTGTGCATCTCTGCCAAAGAGAAAACATGGACACTCAGTGTTTAGACATTGAAGTCAAATTAGAGCAATAATTTCACTGTTCGCCTTTGTTCTCCCGTTCAGATAAGTTTATCTTACAAGTGGGGGGGCTTGTAACAATTATTAAATAATTGTCTAATCGCATTTTTTTTTTTTTACATAATCGCCATTTCCTTGTTTAAACCGCAATTAATTGCTAACATCAGCTAAGGTCCTAAGGGGTATGACTGTTGATGGTAATTGTCAATTTTATGTTCATTTAAGAAAAAAATACAATGTTTTTGATTATAAAAGGGCGTGGTTTACTTCATAGGCAGTGTACCTGTGTTTATAACATTATCTGGGTCACATGACAGTGATATAACCAAAATATGTATCATGGGATTCATTCAAAACTTTAACTTGTTAGTAAAAAAAATATATATATATATATATATATATATATATATATATATATATACATAAATATATATTTTTAAATTGGACAGAAAGAGACAAATATTTTGTTAATTGCAATTGTTTCTGAGACAATTAATTACACAGTGAAATTTGAAATTGTTACAGCTCTACAAGGGGTTGCTCAAAACCTGTGTAAACAAATGACTGCGTGTGTTGCCATTTTCAGAGATCTCAGCAATAATTTGTATATATATATATATATATATATATATATATATATATATATATATATATATATACAGTAATATATATTATATACTATATATTGTTATCTTATAAAAACAATGGCCAAAACTACTTGAAAAGGATCCAGGAAATGAGCTGGGATAATCCTCTAAAGTAGCAAATGAAGTGAAATGAACACAACAACTCTGAGTAGTCTAAACTGTATCAGATAGCCATTATTGAGAAAGAGAGACATGTGCTCAGTGCTGTGTGTTGCACTCAGCAATGTATTTTTGTTGCCCTCACTGAAGGCCTATTTTTACTCTTTTAGTTAGTGGAGATCCAGTGAGAGGCTGACATCAATATACACTATTGAGGTTTGAGGTGTTAAAGGGCAGTATTGATTCTTACCCCATTTAGTGAGCTGCTCAGCTAATGCAGTGTAGACCTGCCCCATCAACAAGATAAGGCCCAGACTCACAATACTGCTGGAGATGTTGGCTATGGTCCCGGCCTGATGAGAAGATGACACACATGTATGAATATAAAGTATGCACACACACACACACACACACACACACACACACACACACACACTTAGAGGGTACAGAGATGTTGAAGGAGCTGATGTACACCTATAGCATATGCATGTAGTAGTCATTACACTGCTTCTAAATAAAATGTAAAATATTAAAAATAGCTCTGATATACCTCTGTACGCAGGATGGGGCTCCCAGTACGAAACATCATCAAGCTGATGATACCGCGGCACATGACCACCGTCACCAGGAAGATCATTACCACACACAGCTGAGAGGGACGACACAGACAGATAACGGGGTCAAAAACATTACAGTTGGTGGATTTTTTTTGAAGAAAAATAGCAGAGAAATATTCTGAACTTTTGAACATCTCTGTGAAGTTGTTCTTTGTGAGGTTTAGGAGGCGCACTCCATTTATGCAGGTTTCCCCGCCCTCGCTGCTACATATTAGGTGGCACATCATCACAGCCAAATGGTGCAAAAGTGCAGTAATGATCATCTACACCACTTCCCATAGTTTTTTTTTCCAAAACTACAAATTGGATAGGCTTAACTCTTAGTCACTCTTCTTGTTTTGCTTTCAGATAACAGAAATTTGTCATATTGTATGCAGCTGCCTTTACAGACCTGGTGCCATGGTAGCATTTTCAATTTTTCACCTCCATCATCATTGTCAGGGGAAGGGTAAACTGATCCTCAAATCCCTGTCCAAGAACAAGTTAGTCCTGAGACTGAGCATATGGTGTACAGTTGAGATTATCAGATCATATCCAGCCCTGTGGGCAAATGACCTGGATTTATTATTAGAGAAAGGTTCAGTTACCACTGCAGGATTCAGTGGAATAGCACACAGGTGTGAACCCCACCTCTCTTTCTCTTAATCTCTTTCTCATGATCACAAAAGTCAAAGATGAAAAGAGATTGAGACTCTTCACTGAAACTGAGTATAATGACAATGACTGGAAGAATAAGAAAATCAGGATACGTTTATATGTTTGTACATACAGTAGATAATATGTAATTATTTCCATAGAAAACAAGTAAAGTAATTAATCACAATAATCAAACAAACTGCTCTGTATTCATCAGATAAGAAGTCTGTGACATTGATTGGCCAATCTGAGACTCGTACATAAAAACTGATACCTGCAATCTGGGGTTTTCACAAGAAGTAATGTTTTGTTAACCAAGATACTTCAATTAAAATAATACTAATAGCCAGGGTTTCCCCCAGAAGAGTTCTTTAGCCTGGCGGGAATTTATTTTGACATGGGCCCGGTTGGGGCTAGTTACAGACTGATGGCAGCATTAATGTAGAGCCCAATAGTTTATCTGATAACAGAATCATGGACGGAATCGCAAAATTGAGAATTTTAAAAAGCTATAAGACAGATTTCATATGGCCCTACATTAAGTCAGTGCTAAAAGCTAACTAGACATTTGAAAATATGACTACGTCTAAGTTTCCAACCGAGCTGTAAAAAATAACTATTTACTATTTATTACTATTTTTAAAAAAACATCTTAAAAAACATCAAAAAATAATTCCCAGTGGCTTAGGCCTGGTGGGGCAACCTCAGGCCCGGTGGGCCACCAGGCTTGCAATACAGTGGGGGAAACACTTAAATTAAAAGACAGCACATCGGCCTTTAAAACACTTGTAAACAGGGTCTCACCATCATAATGATGACCATGGAGCCAGTGAACATGCGGGCAAACCTGGTCTTCTCTGGAAAGTAGGGCTCTTTCACCCCAGTCACTGGGTTTGGCTCCATAGTCGGGGCCATGGCCGCAAACTCTGGACGAGGACGCTCCTGAGGGAACACACTGATGACATCAGTATCAATGGACACACTTTTTGCTGGTTTGCTGAGAACGGTCCAGCAGCAGACCTCAGGTCTAGGGACCCAATGAGTAATGATTAAGATTTATTTATTACTGATTATTTATGTTTTGCTGTGTTGTTTGCTCAGGATAACAGTATTTTTTCTTTATTTACACATAAAAAAATAAAAGGACATAATAAATAAGTTCCAAGGTAAATGTGAAGGAGAATTGCCTAAAACCCTCCAGCGGCTTGAAAAGTGACCTTCTCCAGGCAGCATATTTTAGGAAATAATCACGTCAGTGTAATCTATACACAATTTGTATATCTCTATCAATTATTTTACACACACATCAAGAACACTAATTCATAATACCTGCAAGTAAACACAAGCACTATCATTAAAAGACTAAGGGCATACATTCAGTGTGACATGGAGTCTTCACCAGACAAGCAAGACAAAGGAGAACATAAATGCACATCGAAAAAGACAAAAACAAATAATAATTATAATAGGCCTTTATTATTAGTTATTCTAACTTCTGCGTAAAAAATGGTAAAAGGGAAATAAAAACCTAATTAGACTTAAAGGGGACAAATCGGCGATTTTCAACCTTACCGCTGTCTATCTGGGTTAAGGATATGTTGTGATATGTATATTTTATCCTTGTGTTTATTTAGCTAAGTTAGTCTGTATTTAATACACCACACTGCAAGGAATAATATTAAGCTAGCTGTTAAGATTGGCCCTTACCCACACTGTGTTAAAGCTAGACAAATTCCTGTGCGGAAGCACTCTGAGGATGTTGTTACATTTTGTTAAATAAAGTAAAAAGGTTGCAAAAGGAAGTGATACACCTCATGCCTGGGAGACCCTGCTCTCTTCCCATGAACTTAAGGGTGCAGTTGGACTCTGTTGGGATTGCTAGCCCCTTATGCATGACCTACCTAAGAACCATTAAATGTATGAGACCACATTGTTCAAACTCATACTGAAAGCAAGCAAAAAAGGAAGGATTGTGAGACCTCTTCTTCATGGAAGTCCATGCAGTCCCAGTGATGGGCCAGGGTGGCCATCTTGCGCTTCCAGTACTCCAGGAAGGTTACGGCCCAGAAGGACATGAATACACTGAAGAGGACTGTACCTGGGTGGTCAAATAAGTAGCCTAACTGCAATGCAGAATGTAAATCAACTTTTAGTATTTTGCATTATGATTAAAAAAAAACTGGGAAAGTGAAATGTTTTTAAAGCTCGTTACCTTGGCCATTGTGCAGATATCAGACATGTTCCAGGCCTTGCATGTATTACAGAGAGGACACATCAGATAACTAGCTCCGCTGTTACAGATGTCCTTACTGTTGACAGACACATAGACACAAATTAGTTACAACTGAGGAAACATGTTTCAAAGCTTTCAAACCAGGACTGCTTTTCAGATTTTGATGTATCAGGTGGCCCAGCAAATTTGAAAGAAACTGTACTCATAGTTATCCATGTGAGAGCTGAGAGATTGGGTGAATTAACGGTAATGTATTTTGTATTCACACAAACTCTGTGTATATTGATTGAGTGAGAAAATAGAACAGATGGAAAGTGTTGAAATCAGTCTCTCAGCTTGCTGCCAGCGAGTAGAGCTACTGCACTTACATTTATTACAGTTGTTCAGTTGAGTTACTGAAACCATGACTACACATGCTGCACAAATAAAGCCCGGACCCACGAGAGAAATCGATCTTCCTTATTTATGTAATGGGGAGATTATTCTGCACTAATTGTCCATTATCACATAAAATTGCTGCGGTTTGTTGCTGCAGATTGCTCTTCATCTATTCTCCACTTATCAATGGCTTTAATCTATAGTGTGAACTAATGAACCTCATGAATCTGAGACATTTGGTTGTTTCCTTTCCTGAGCGATTGATTCGTCTTCCATTCTCTCTAACCTCCGTTTCTACTTTATAGCAGGATGAATATCCTGCCATAGAAAGAGAACGGTAAACACAAGGTAATATTAGGCTACAAACACTCTAAGGTATACTACTCTGAAAGAGAAGTGATTCCACAATGCTTTGAAGGTAGAGTACAGCCCATGGTGGTGATAAATAATACATAAGATATTGGGCACAGACAATGCCCATGTGGATTGAATTATTATGGGGTTTGTTTTCATGCAGAACAGACTGTGCTTTGATGCTTTGGTATCTTTGTTTCTTAAACTGCGTTTCATTTACATAATTTGGGAGGAAGAGTGTAAGTAGAGTTTTAATATCTGGGGGATTCCAGGATCCCTTAAAGAATCTCATGTCTGTGCTTTTTATGGAGCTGGACTATGGCTATTGTGCCTGATGCCAGAAATGGTTGGTAAGCACAGGTTTTGGTATAGTTCTCTGTATGGGCATGATGGTGTCAAACCTGGCAACCTCACTGTAACGACAAGACTCCAGGATGTCACTGCGCACAGTTGTTATTCGCCAAGAAATAGTTCCACCATGTAAATGACTCTAAAATCACAAGTGACTAGCAACACCAAAGCACTTTTCCTCTTCGGTCCCCCTACAGGTTGGAAGCGGAATTGTCCATTGTAGTTTCTTATGTTTCATTCGAACTACAGATCCGCTACCCAATCTAGCAAACTTGCATAGTGCGGTTATAGCTATAGCTATAGCAATAGAGGGCCGCAAAGTGAATGCAGAAGTGGCGTTCACCTTGTTACGAGTTGATGAACCACTGAAACGATTTTGGAAACATTATTTTAAGGTACAAAAAAATCTTTGGTGTTGCTTTAAAGCAACTTGCCCAAGAGACTCTTGGGAAATTAAGGGAAATTCACTGCGCCATTAATGTGTCATTCTTTAAAGCAACACCAAAGATTATTTTGTACCTTAAAATAATGTTTCCAAAATTGTTTCAGTGGTTCATCAACGTGTAACAGGGTGAACGCCACTTCTGCATTCACTTTGCGGCCCTCTATCGGCTATAACCGCACTATGCAAGTTTGCCAGATCGGGTAGCAGATCTGTAGTTCGAATAAGACATAAGAAACTACAATGGACAATTCCTCTTCCAACCTGTAAGGGGACCGAAGAGGAAATGTGCTTTGGTGTTGCTTTGAAGCAACACAATGTAACTTTTAGCCCTAAAGGTTGTCTCATTGGAACTACAACTCGTGCTACCCAACGGGAGTTGTAGTTCCAATGAGACAACCTGTAGGGGGACGGTCTGTTTTACTTTTGTGATACAACCACTGAAATGTTTATCTGTGACATGATGAAACAGAACACAAGTACAATATGGAAGACACATTGTTACAAAGATGACAGACTGACACAGTAATGCCAGTTACATAGAATATATATATATATATATATATATATATATATATATATATATATATATATATATATATATATATAAGTTTGCTGACATTACCTTAAACTGCTGGTCATACCAGACCAGATAAGGCTATAGCCACCAAACCCTTGACTATACTGAATTGAGCTAGGGTGTGTTATGCTTATGTCAAATCTTAATTTTTAAGAGCAAGATTGAGTTTCTTTTTTCAAAAGTTACAGAGTCTCACTTTAATTAAGCGTCCAAATGATGCTCAGTCATCATTACTAATACAGTACTACCTATTCTCATTTGTTTTGTGTTAAGCAATTAAACATGTATTTTCTGTGTAGTGTGTGGACTCACGCTGGTGTGTTGGTACCCATGGACATGACTCCAGACACAAAGACCAGGGTTCCAACCACTGCCGCCGGCAGCAGCCAGGCTGTGTAGAAACCTGCCGAGACATAAAGCTCCATTAGGCTGCAGGTCTCGGCTGATGCAGGCAAGGGATGTGCAATCACACTGCTGTTAGATGCTGGAATGTCATTGATTAAGAGGTCAGGTTGGCGTTGCAGAAGACATACAGCACATCTAATGCTGAGGGTGATAGATTTATTGTCTTAAGCTTTCCCTTACATTTTCTGTTGCGATGTTGTGTATGCTAGACTCTTCTCATAATGGATTTTATTTTACTTCTCATGCCAAATAACCACAATTAAAATCAGTCATACATCTACCTGTTATCTATCTACTCCCCCTCCCCCCAAAATAATAATAAATAATAATAATACTAATTGAACCTATGGGTCTAAAAACAAATTTATATTTACCCAGCCAGGCAAAGTAGAGTGCAATCTTCTCCCCAAAGTACTCCCTGATGTGGTCCAGTGGTTGGTACTTGTACCATTTGCACCAGCGGGCCCAGTAGTGGTAAAGAATCTGCCTCTGGTTCAGTTCGTCAGGACGAATCTCATACTTTGGAAGCCGAAAAGAGCCCTGTGGAAAAAACCTGACTTGTTGATTAGAGAGGGAAAACAGCACAAGCGTTACATCGGATTAAAAGGCAGATAAATAGCATCTGACCTCGTGCAGGGGGAAAGCTGCTTTGTACACCCCTTCATTAACCAGTCGGTCCACACCAACTTCAGCCCTCTTCCTTTTGCCGTACACTGTCTTGGCAAGAATCTCATACACCTGAAATAATACAAAAACTCTCACTCTATAAGGGAATACTTTAACAGAGTACATGCACTGTAGAGGAATTCCTGTTACTCACAACACGGTGTCTCTGTGTATTAGTGAAGTAGGTTTCATGGTCGTCACAGCCAAGGAACCTGTAGAAGAGAGACATTCATTCAGACAAAATACACTTTTATATACTGTGAAACAATGTTAACCGATCCTATTATTTATCATCGCTAATTAGAACTCACCTGCTCATCTTTGACTTGCGAAAGGCACATGTGTAATAGTCCAGCGGCCTGTTTGGCACTGAGTCCGTCATTATGTTAGGTATGCATAGTTTTTTCAGTACCCGGGCAGATGTGTTTAAGTCCAGATTTTGCTGTGCCTGGAAGCCAAACACACATTCATTCAGCATAAAGAACATTCCATCTTCCTTCTCTTTATAAAGTTGCAATCCTTACAATTTCAGTTAATTTGGTGACACCTGTGCTGACTGGTACATTTACTGATGAAGGTCCCAGAGTTTTGTTAGAAATGTCCAAAATCAACCAGCAGCAAACACACCTTCAGCAGCTACTCCCTCAGTAATGCAACGTCAAAGGGATCACTAAAGTCAGTTGGACACACTGTCTGAGAACCATACATTTCTGTACAAAATTCTATACCAATTAATCTTGTACTGTAGACTGACTTACTTGATTATAAAGAGCTGCACTAACCTGCAATGGAGCTCTCAGACAGAGTTCCTCAGCGTAATACACCAACACGTCCCAAGGAGCGCTAAGTTTTAGAAAATGTATTGTTTTCTTTTCATTCGCTGTTTCCTCCTAAAGAGAAGTGAGGAAACATAGAGAACTAAGTAAGTAAGAGAAATAAGACAACAAAAATAACGAGTAGATTACACAACATATAAATAAAATGAATAATCTGATCTACCTTTTCCATGAGCAATCCAGCACTCTCCAGATTCTGAACAAACTTCTCTCTCCACAGTGCCAGCTGTGCCTTCCTTCGTTCAGACCTGCTGTTCTGCTCAGTGGGCGCTGCTTCCACCTCCTCACCTGTCACCTCGCTCTTCCCCTTTCCTCGACGTTTCCTCCCCGAGCGGATCTCCCATACGAGTACAAAGTCTAAACCCAGACCAGCCATTAAAAAGGATAGACCTAAATGAAGGACTGACTTGGTCATCCATCAGTGAGATTGTGACAACTAATTCAATGCAAGCTGCAGATGCTACCTACCGATTTTGGTTCTTCCATCTCTGAAGTAATTCCCCAGCTGAGGAACTGGCTGGTTACTTCTTGTGTTACAGTAAGCATACATGGGATCATCACCATCCGTATCTTCGTCAGCAGCTGCGGCTGAAAGCTAAAAGCATTCAAACAGTTGAGTTATTATCAAAATCTGTTGATTAAAAACAAGTGAAAGCTGCTGGCGAAAACATTTCCTACTCACTTTCCTGCTTGTGAATTCTTTGTTCTGTATATGGACAGTTAATTTGTTCTTGATGAGGTTTAACCCATAAGATCCTATGCCATTACTTAGCATCATAAAAGCCTCCACTTTGCAATAATGAGTCCAGAAAGATGAGACAGAAAATGATTACTGAGCTTTTTACAGTATGCTTGAGAACAATCTTTCAGTGCAGTTAAGTCATGTTTCACAAAAATAAATTTTGGATTTCCCCAGTGGTATTCAGTGCCTCATACCACATTGTACTACTGTGGATATCAGATAAGGGAAGAGAAGTCAGTGAGGTGTGAAGGGATGAACAAAGCAGCAGGGTTATGGCCGCTTCGTGAATGTGCAGTTATTTTTTAGATAACTATGTGATTTCTATATAAATAGGACAACATACTGCAGCATTATAGGAAGAAAAAAAAGTAGTGCTTACATATCTCGGCGGGATGAAGCTCCCGTTTTGCAGACTCCCATAGCTGTCTGTGGTTTGTGCTTCTCCCTCATTCAGATCCAGGAGGACTACTCTGTCTCCCTTCAGCAGCTCTGAGCCCTTCCTCAACATGACGAGGAGGAGGATGGCAAAAGGTCCTGTGGCTGTACAAATATACTGAGCATTCACATGAAATTGTACTGTGTAATTCACAGATAACCAACTACACATCCTTTAAAGAAAGATACTAAAAAGAGAAAAGAATGGTCAAGATGAGGCTGCTGCTAAAGCCTGGACTCGCAGCAATCTGTGCATCCCTTGTACTCACCCTCTTCTCTACCTCTGCATCCGTCAAGCTCCTCTGTTCCACTGCTAGATATCTGCGGAATACCGTAATGGACCTAGCATGCAGGCAGCAGCTGACACTTCAATGCATTTCAGCAGAGGGAATGTACATCATCATAGCACGCATCCCCACTTCATGAATAATGTAAAAGTCAGTCAGGGGCATAGAATTGGAGAATCATGTCATAGCTCTCTCTAACATGCTGATTATGCAGGATGTAACGTGTGGGGGCAATCTCCTCTTTGATGTTAATGAGTATTTTTTTTTTTAATGTTGACACAATTAACAAATTATTAGCAGCGCTAGAAGAGAAGCTCAATAGCTTTATTTCCATGTTTACCGGATCACAGACTAAGGCTGTGCACAACCTCAAATGCTGCTGGCCAATAGCCAAAGATCCTCTAATTTGACAACCTCCACATGCATCAGCACTATAGGTGACATAATTGTTTTTCTCCAACACACCTCCTTTTCAGTGTACTGCATCGCTGCAGTCAAAACAGAGCTAGATTTAAGTAGAGTATGAAGATATAAAGAGGAAGAGGAAAAGGGACACTAGAAGGATGCATGACAGTGTAGGGGTAACAGAGAGTGAGGTATAAAAATTTCATTAGAAATTGAAAATCTGTAGAGCAGAAAAAATAAGGGAAAGCATAGCATGGTTTAAATGCCAGTGCCATTTAATGGGTGGATACATAGTGTGCTGTCTGGTTAATTAAAATGTATTTAAAATCTACTCATACAATGTCTTAAGGAAAACACAGTTAAAGGGGCACTCCAACTATTTTACACATGAAGATGTCATCAGGTAGTCTGGTTATCACCAGACCAAGCTCAATCTTTTAAAATTGAACATTAGACTGGGGAGTGTGCTCTGTATTTTCTACTGCACAAGAGGTGTGATCAACGGGCATAGTTCAAATGACTCTGTACGCAATTGGATAGTCCTTCAACCAATCAGAACAACGATCCGGGTGACGTAGCAGCGACAGCGGCATCATGGGGTTGCTGCGCTTCAGTGGCCGGCTTGTTGAATGTAAACAAAAAGCTGCTTGGTCGCTTCTCTATCGTCATCGTGTTAAACCCGCCAATAGCGTGCCAAGTCGATTATCCAGTTTGTGATTGGTTCCCACAAATTTGTAACGGAAGCAGGATAGCTAAACGTACAGGTTTCCAGCCTGAGCTGCAGGGCGACATCAAATCGCCGGCAGATCGGGCTGGGTTTACACAGTCTAGTCATCAGGGTTATCAGGGTGTTTTTTTTTAAATTAGATGCCTGCGTTACTATTGGGGGTATAGAGTTTGAAAGTGTTGGCAGGGAGTGTCTAAAGAAAGATGCACTGATGAGTTGAGTTATTGGAAGGGTAGGATCCAGTATTTTGGAGCTCATCTTTCTTTCTCTCATGAGTCCCCAACCTAAATTGCTAGAGCAGACCTTTGATATGTACTTTAGAGGTGAGCAAAATATATTTATTTTCTAATAAAGCATCAAATCCTGCACTGTTGTCTTGGATCACAGATACCCGTTTAATAAACACAATATGATTTTGCAGTTATCAGGTAGGCACTGGAGTTTCTTTATTAACACTTACAATGGAGCTCTAACAATGTCAAATGCTTTCTTTTTTTCCGAGCCAAAGCTTTAGCAACAGCTGAATCATCAGAATGCTTTTAATTGCAACCAATATTAGCTTTGGTTAAATTGCCTTGGAAAAGTTCCTCTGGCCACAGCTCAAACTGAACCTCCCAAAGGGACACAACCCACGCTATTTTACTAAATGATCTGACAGTGTTTATCTTGATTTTTCTACCCGCTTGCTGAGTCATTTTGTGAGTACACTTTCCATTGAGGATAAGATCACTACTTGTCATTCCTACTTACACTAGAGAAGACCTGGCACCCTTAGCTCTGTTTTCTGTACTGCGTCATTGATATCAATTTGAAACAGGGGGGGCGGTGACATCACTCTATTCTATTCTACATCCTTCTCTTCCAGTCTGTAAACTGTATCTTTGACAGTCTGCTTATGCCCCCTGATATGTTTTCATCTTCCTAAACTTCTATTCCTGCAGTGGATCAATGTGGCTTTCCCTCACCTTCCTTTTTAAAGAGGCTCTCTGTCAACCATCAGCCATTATTGCAGCTCTCCTTGAAATAAGGAGTCAAAACACTTTCACATAATCCTTATGCTGATCCTGATTGATCTCTGGTGTGCACAGAGAAAACAATACAGACAGGGGGAAGAGATAATAGATCGTTGAAACCATGGTAACAGCACAAGTACACCCAAGGTGACATTGTGATGCTAAAATAATAAAAATGTTATCTGAACAAGACCAGCAGTTAACATGTTGCCCTAGAAACTACAAAAATATAATCAATAATACAGAGACTGTGAACATTACCGGTCTATGCTGTGTTGGATTTGGTCTTCTTTTCACTACGGACTCATAACAGCTGTTACTGAACATCTTTAGTTGTACTGGCCATAAAGTGAACTCAACATTTTTTTTTTAAGTTCTCATTAAATGTTAGAAGTGGTTTCCATTAGGCAAGGCAGCTTTATTTGTATAGCACATTTCAGCAACAGGGCAATTGAAAGTGCTTTACATAAAAAGGATAACAAAAAAAATTAAAAACAGATAAAATACGAGAATAAAAGTTACAATGCAGTATAAGAAATGAAACATTAAAGAGCAGTTAAAAACAGTTCAACATATAAAAGCAGATAAAATACGAGATTACTTTTACACACACATTCATTTTTTCTCCTTTTCCTTTGTCTTTTTCTGTCATCACATCCACTATTGGTCCCCCCGGGACATGTGGTTTACTCTGCTTGCCACCCATTAGTTACATTTTAACCTCTGTAGTATTAGTAGTGCTCCCAAACTCAAAACTAATAGAGACCCAAAAAAGACACCTGGTGACAAATATCTGATTTAGCTTCACCACACTTAAAACAAAACCGTTAAGTTTTTAAGTTACTCCTTACCTACATGATGTGTGCAGTATCATAGATAGACCCAATGCTCGTTTACAACAGGTTTAAAGAGGACCTCTACTGGTGACTGTTGCCTCTTTTCCACCAAATTAGCTCTGGTTCTTGGAACCTCGGTTTTAAATGCGACCATTCTAGTCAAGGATGTGTAATTAAAGGAGGGCTTTGCACAATGCACAACGGAAGTAAACAGTAGCAGCAAGATGGTGGATCAAATTGATTACCTGCAAGCTTGTGTTGGGTTATTACAGAAACACTGGGACTCTATCGCTTAAAGAGCACAGCATAAAGAAATACGCTTATATAACAATATGTCATTTTGATTTTTTTTTGTTAAAAACAAGGCTTTCCAATCGTTCTATCTTAACTGTCTACCAGCATTATTGGTTTAAAATTGTGTGTGGGGAGTTTTGAGATAATTACTGAGTCATGGGCACTAATTAACAACAAATCAACTTCCACAGACTTCAGTATACTGTTTTTCGTTTGCAGTCTTTGTGCTGACATCCATCCTTCGACATGCTCTACACTACAGCAAGAAGGGCAGTATGCAGAGGAGACTACATATATAGTAGTTTACCTAACACACAACTGCTCTCTTATCTGTTAATATTCGGCCCCTGCTCTAACATGACTGTCCTTTTGTTTTGAACACACCCTTTCACTGCTTTGACCTATAACAGAAATGCAGACGTTAAAGGCAGAGATACTGGTACATCTAGAACATGTATCACCACAGGAGCCAAGGTTTCCTTTCAGTTTATTCAGCTATTCCATCCAACCACAAAGGTTTATTTGTACATTCATTGCCATGATGAACAGTATAAAACCCTCTGGACATGCATGTCTTTATATGTAAGTGTACAGTATGTTATATTTAATTAGTGCTCTATTTACAATTCAATTAAAACCGCTCAACAACATACAAATATTACATGCAGTTAACGTTTATGAACAAAATCAAAAAGCGCTTTTCCCCAATGCATCACTTAGAGGTCATCCATCATTGGTCAGCAATGTCCAACATTCAAAACACTGCTCAAAAAGACTAACTTTAACTTGTTCTTGATATACAGTTTATAGGCCACAACTTTATGCAGTTAATTCCTCATTGATAATCCAACAAACATTTCAAGTAAGTCCAACTTTTGGAAGTGTACTCGCTCTGGTCAAAAAGACCTTAGGTAATCCACTGGGGGAGACTATTTGAACTACACAATTACTTAATACCAATCCTGTTTTGGAACTCACCAAATCATTAAAACTTTGGACTTTTACATAAAACCTTTTCCAACATGCAATATTACTTTGTAGCCTTGTCAGTGTGCGCATAAACTTTATTATTTTGCATCAAACCAAAGTAGAAAAAAAAGGGATTTAAAAAAAATATTAATTTCAACAAACAGCAGCAATAAAAAAAACAAATGGTGAGTCTTAAGGTATTGGATGTGACATTTCCAACCCTTTTCACCTGAGATTAGATTTCTTTTGTTAATGAGCAGAAGATGAATGAGACCAAGTGGCACTTAGAAAGACTTAAAGCACTGATTAATGCTGGAATTAAAGTAACACAATGTGACTGAACATACATAAGTGACATATGTATAGGGCTGGGTATCATTTTTTGGAGAAAAAAAAAATACCCAAAATTGTATTTTTAAAGTACCATACTTTGCTGAATATAATCTTTTTTTTTTTTTTTTTTTTTTTTTTTTTTTTTTTAATCTTTCACAAACCTGTCTAATTTTTAACAGCAAAAATCAGGCAATATCTAACAGATGCCGTTGTCTGTACTTTGAGAGTATCATGGTTGGATACCCGGCCCAACATACAGCACACATTACAACTTGTCTTTCAAAAGAAAACAGAACCACAACATAAAATGATTGTTTAAGTACAGTGTAAGGCAACCAAAAAAAAAAAAAAAGGAAAAACTGCTTATTTTATTTTTATTTTAAATGAACTATCCATTTCAATCAATGTTGTCAAAAAGGCAACATTGTCATTGCAAAACAGATCTTACACTGATCTCAGCCTTGTAATGAAGAGTTACACATCATCATTGACAGAGCAGCAGTACGCCAATCAGTGTTAATGTTAAGGACAGATTGTAACACACGCACTATTATCTACTGACTATAATTTGTA
The DNA here is from genome assembly GCF_010015445.1 of Perca fluviatilis. NCBI lineage: Eukaryota > Metazoa > Chordata > Actinopteri > Perciformes > Percidae > Perca > Perca fluviatilis. Next base: position 29,543,492 of record NC_053116.1, on the reverse strand, counting down.
TGGGAAGAGTTTGGTTTAGGGTCTTCTAGTGTGGCTCAACAGACGGACATTTTCTGGGATAAAGGCTGACATTTGGCGCTTGAGAGAAGCGCCGGATGTCCCTCCCCTGTCGCTAGCTACGCTATCAGGGCTTAGTGTCGCCCGGGATGGTTGTGATTGTTTTAAAGAAATACAAACAAGGCAGAGCGTTATTTCCACTATCCTAACCATACTCACACAGCGCTGTGGAGATAGGTCTGGCAATGTCTTCTACTTCTTATTCTTTCTCTAAGTAAAGCTTTAATATTGGATGATATTACGGACTATTTAAAAGCATTAATCTGCTAAGAACAGATGCTAAGCTTGATCTAAGTTAAAAGGCTATTTATGGATTCTATTAACCTTAAACATGGTCTTACACCACTAAATGACTAGTGCAATAAGGGATGTTCTAATTTAGTGGAGTGGCCAGATCATACAGTACAGTACAGTATGATGCCTCCAACCACTAGTGCAAAATAAAAATGATAAACCAGGGTAATTTGTAGCTCTCATTCGGTAACGGATTCTTCACACAGACTAATTCTTACTCGATACTTGCCCACACTAAAAGGTAATGTGCCGCACTAATATGTCTGCTAATGCAGACACAAGTCAATACCAACAAAAAAAATGCCCCCACTCAATTGAATTTTCTAACAATTGTTCCCACCTTCTCTACAATGGAAATACATGTTATGGTATTAATGCAAAACCACAACTGATACCAAATTATAAAAAGACTAACAGCAAAAACAATGTGCAAGTCTGCATGGAAGCCTCTACTCATCTCTACAGAGTGGAGATAAAAGGCAAATTTCCTGATAGTTTATTTTTTTTTTTATCTGAGTGACAACGTTTAAATAGGTACAGTAAGATCTCACACAATATCCAAATATTCTCCATATCATATGATATCATATGCTATTCATTCTCTCAAGTTTATGTAAAATGTGACAAACCAAAACAGAATATCAGACATGTACACAACCATTGGTGACTGATAATGCACAGCGCTGTACATTTGCTCTATAATTGTACGATAGTTTGGATTAAGTAGAACATCTTGTGACTGTTAAGCAAGGATGGACTTTTATCGCCACACAGTTGTGTGACTTGTGCGATCACAGGCAAGGAGTGTGACCTTTTCTACGTCGAAAACAAGCATCAACTGCATACAGTTTATGGCTTTCTTGACATTGATTTTTTTTAAAGAAAACGTTGGGAAGCTGCTAGTAATTGATCCTTATCTTCCTCCCTACTCAGCTACCTCAATGGACTAAATATGTGTTAAATCATTTCCAGTCCTGTTTACATATCAAACTCAAGGCTTGACTTTTGACATGTACTTTGTGCAGACAAAATTCTCAAACTCAATTCAGCAGGATATATTTGAATGCACAATGTATAAAAGATTGGTAACAAAGTGTTCCCATGACACAACTACTGCATATGTGCATTCTATTATTATCCACCACCATTTCCTACAGAGCTGTTTCCATATGGAGTACGAAATATTAAACATGACCCCCAACTTTTCCTTGATTCAGTGCATTTGTTCTGCATTGCTGCTATTTCTTAAAAACCTCTAATAAAAGGAATAATCGCAATATATCAATTGGATTAAATAAAATCTGTTGTATCGTTCTGTTAAAATTCTTCATTTAATTAAGTGCGAATGTCTTGCGGTTGCATCACTGCGATGTGCAATATGCATTGCTACTTCTGCAGGAAGTTTCTCTGATAGAAACATGCCATCAGTGGTGCTTTACAGGTGCATCACAAGCTCACGCAGTAGTGGGACAACCAATAACCACGTCCGATTTTCAGCTTAGAACTTAGTTCACAGTGACACAGACTGTATGCCAGAGTCAAATCCATCTATCCTGGCACTATATCAGACTGATCAGTTTTTCTCAGTGGCTACACACAGGTAAGTGTATGCGTGCATGTGTGTGTCTGTCAGCACCAGGGTTCACGCTGGGCTCTGCCTCGGGCCAGACTGTCTGCCCTCTGCCAGGCACTATTCATCAGGGCGAGGGCCTCACCACAACGCTTTTGCACAGACGGATCCAACACTTCTCTGTGGGGAAGGTCGACCTGTGTATAGTGAGGACATACATGAGGGTTCAACCAGATAGACAGCCAGTGGCAGTAGTTGTTGGGAAAGCCAATAGGGAAACATCACAGATTTTTTCCCCCCCTTAAACCACAGATAAGGACAGTGTATTTTCCCACCTGGAAAATGGCCTTCCATGTGTTGTCTAACACCTCCAGCAGTCGATTTCTCTCTTCACAGCCGCTGAAGTACAACACCCACGGAGGAAGGAACTGGGTCCGATCTGCTGCAAACTCCTACAGAAGGAGAAAGTGGGATGGTAAGAGAATTATACCAGTACTACTGGGGTATACTACTACTACTGTTTGTGTGTGTGTGTGTGTGTGTGTGTGTGTGTGTGTGTGTGTGTGTGTGTGTGTGTGTGTGTGTGTGTGTGTGTGTGTGTATGTATGTATGTATATATATATATATATTTTTTTTTTGTATAGATAGATAGATAGATAGATAGATAGATAGATAGATAGATAGATAGAGATATCTGCGTATGTGTGCATGCAAGACAAACAGTTACAGTGGGATACTCGTAAAACTGAAGATGCTACGTTCATGTTAGTTAAGAATTAGGAACCTTATTTCTAAAGCTGTAACATACGGAATCATACGGGTCTCATTTGAGATTGTTCATTGATAAAAATGATACCTCGCGATTAATTTGTAACAGAAAATGTTGTGGTGGATGCACAAAATTAGCTAGATTTTAACTAAAACCTAGACCCATGAGGTCTTAAAAGTTTGAGGGGACCCCTGACCCCTTTAGCTGAATGCTACTAATACCAAAGTAAGTTAGTACAGTTTGTTTGGCATACACAAAAACTGGAGCACGATATAGGATGTGTCTTGTATATGCTAATGAGTGTCCCTTTTTAGGCTGGAACTACTTTTACATATTTAAGAGAGCATGGGAATCATTCATTTCATTAGTTCAGCCATATCTCAATCTGCAAAACATACACAACAAACAATGTTAATTAGCATGCATAACCTGAGCAAACACACATTCCTGGAAACTCAGGGGAACTTTGTAACATGGTTTAATTTCATAGTTAATACATTACACATGAATACATTCAGTAATTAGTCAAAGTCTAATACAAAACCATTTATAGGATTAACACCAAGAGGAGTTAAAACAGATGGCCACTCACAATGACACAGTACTCCTTGTCGGCCTCCACGCTGACGAAAGTGACATCACAGATATCGGCGCTGCCCAGTGAACGGAAGAAGCTGGTCTGACAGTCCTGATGGCAAGTAAGCAGCTTCCTGTCTGTCATCACCAGGCAACACGGGATACATGGAGTGGGGGCCACACCTTGAGGGATGACCTGCAGGTAAGCCGGCTGTAATTTAATTATACTTTGCGCATATAGACAGGGCTTACATTAATCCATATTGACATTTTGTGACTTTCATTTCCACACAGTTGTGTGACTTGTGCAATCGGAGAGCATTACTTCTGTGTGTGCAAGGCAAGGAGTGTGAACTTTTCTACATTGTAAACAAGCAACTGCATTTATGGCTTTCTTGACATTGATTTTTTTTTTTAAAGAAAACATTGGGAAGCTGCTGGTAAAGGGTACTTGTATCTAGAGCTCGGTGATATGGAGAAAATCAAATATCATGATATTTTTGACCAAATACCTCGATATCGATACCGGAACGATATTGTAGTGTTGACTATTGGTGTTTTCACAAAATATTTGCACAATGAGATTTTTGATAAATGATCATCAGTAATGTGGATATAATGACTAAGTGGGTAAAGGCAAACAATATAACAGTTACAACAGTCTGGTAAGTTCAGAAAATGCCATCACTTTACTGTAATGCAGCCTTTAAAACCAGGAAAAGACAACACTTATGTCATATTACGATATCCAAAATCTAAGATGATATCTAGTCTCATATCACGATATCGATATAATATCGATATATTGCCCAGCTCTACTTGTATCCCCCCCATTCAGCTACCTCAATGTACTAAATATGTGTTAAATCATTTTCAGTCCTGTTTACAAACTCAAAGTCAAGCTGCCCAGGGAACGGAAGAAGCTTGTCTGACAGCTTTCTGTTTGTTATCACCAGGTAACATGGGATACATAGAGCGGGGCCACACCTTGCATAAGATAACTTATTCAAGCAAAAACCTGCCTCTTGCACATTATGAGTATCAGCAGCTGTTGTAAAAAAGGCCTAGCGAATTAGGGAGGCACAGTGCAAGTCTACAGGGATTATATGTTAAGGAGTGTTTATGCACGGTTACTTCTGGTTGATAGCTATGAAGAAAGCCAATCCAACCTGACTGATGAGTTACCTCACTTAAAATCGAATTAAATGCAACAACTTGTGGGATATCACAATGAGTGTGTTGCGTGATAAAAGTGCTTTGCTTTGCTTTGTTCTAATTCAGCATGTTATACATGCAATGTTAGAGAAGTAAAATATGTTTGCTAAACACATGGTGTATGCACAATACGATTCCTTACCCCTTTGGAGACGGATTGGCAGAGTAGCAGCATCCAGTCGGCCATGTCCTGCTCATTGTTGGCGCTGAGCTCCAATGGCGGTCGCTCGGTCAGGATGACTTGGAAGGCGTGGGGACGCTCTGTGCTGTTTGAGCGACGGCAGCCTCCACAGTGCTCTCCTCTGTTGGGCACAAAGTAAACACCATTTTCTTTTTTTCCACAGAAGACATTATGAACCGTCACAGTAGAAAATGCACATTCATTTTAAAATGAATGATGGCTGAATTCAATTTCGCTACTTCAGTTTTAGGGTCCCAATATTTTTGCATGTTGGCTCACTGTCACACTGTCGTGCCTTACTAGGAAACTTGCATAGAACAGAGCCATCGTTGTGTGTGAAAAAGGACGATCTGTCAGCTAGTTGAAGCTTACCCCATAGTGACCGACATCAGAGGTGTCACATCAGTTCTTTCTGCATACAGGTACAGAATTCCCTTGCTGCAAGAAAAGAGGACAACTATTTATATTTACCTAATCAGAAGCTTGACATTTATAATAGGTTTTCATAAAAAAAAAAAAATTATATTTATATATATATATATATATATATATATATATATATATATATATATATATATATATATATATATATATATATATATATATATATATATATATATATGGCTTTTTTAGGTTCTTAGCTTTATTTCTTAAAAAGGCGCTACAAAAAGAAATCATTGACACATTCATTTTAAGATATTACCGTTTCTATAATTGCAATAGGCAAGACGATTGGCAAAAAAAATGTCAGCCTCCACTCCACTCTGTGTTTTGTATTATACATTGTGTACCTCTGACAGATTGGCAGGAAATCTGCTTGACTGCACTAAACAAGAGCTCAAGCTCTCAGTATGTCTGGCAATAGCAGAGAGTCAAAGGAAATATCAATTCCAATATGTTAGCAATTTTCACCAAAGCAGAAGTGCCAAAATGGGAAGTGTGTACTGGGGATTATGGTATGGTATTTTGGCACTCAACACACAGTTTTCAGGATTACAGTTTTTTTTAAATGTCTTAAACACGATAAATATTCAATCAGAAGTGACATGAATGCTTATCATTTGTGAAGGAAATAGCCTTCCCACCTTGTTATTACACAAAGTGGGAAGGTTAATGTCAGATGTAAAGTATCAAGTATGGAAGCCAACCAATGTATATCTCAACAAACTGCTAATACAGCTGAAAGGGGGACTGATGTGCATGACCTGCACATACCTAAGGACGAGGTAGCAGCTTTTCCACAGCTCTTTGCCCAGGTAGGTGTTTCCTGCCCGGTACTGCAGAGTCCCCTCCTTGGTGCTGGAATGTAGTCCAGAGTTCAGTGGGCCACCCTGGGGTGACAAAGTCATGTCCATAGGATCCTCCCAGTGGACTAGTGAATACAGTTGGATAGATACTTCATATACCTAGAAAAACAGGAAAGTATTCGTTTACCACTGCTTTGAAAGTCAGTCAAGAATATGAGTGGTAAAAAAGGACCTTATAAGAAGGAACTCCAAATATTTCTAGAATTATTACTAAGATTATTACAAGTAAAATTAGTTCATATTACAATTTGATTCGTATGCAAAATGAAAATTGCCTTACAGAGACTTAAGTGAAGTATTTCTCTCAGTGACCATCATCTTTGCTATTTTGCACTGCATTATTATGCAATTCATATATGTATATAAATACAATTAAATATATTTTGACTGGCCTTGGATCTCAACTGCATCTAGAAAATAAAATGCTGTGCTACATGTGTGTATGTGTTACAGTTTGAGACACACTAGCTAAGATTTGTGTTAACTAATTTCTTGTGTCACAGATTTTCCAAAAAGTATCTGTTCTTTTACGTAAGTGTCTAGTACAGTCAAAGGCAGAAATAAAAAAATAAAATACATTTTAATGCCCTGGTTAAGATTTTGTAATTTGTCGTATGATAATTTGTTGATGAGTTACGTGTAGGTCAGCTTTTTCTCTGTAAAGAACAGACCTGTAATGAAGAGCCAATACAGTATATCGGAAGTTTACCTCACAGTGAGATTCCTGGGAAACAAACTTGGAGAGAGACAGTTTTTCCATGGTAGCGTCAGTCAGCACAGAGGGGTAAGGAGGCTCACGGCAACCCTTCACCATGGCTGACTTGAGAACAGACAAGAGCCACCTGTTAAGTGAAGAAGGATGGAGTGGATAAGGTCAGAGGAGAGACTAACAGTCACATTAGAGCACAGGTATATGCACAGGTGAAGGTGTGCATGCTGGCTCTTTGCACGGGGACACAAGGACGGCTGCACATACAGTGCTAAGCATAAGTGAATACAGCCATGCTAAAGTTGACTAAAACGAGGAATAATAAAAAAAAAAAAAAAAAAAAAATCATCTTTTGGAAGTTGATCTCAATGCCTTAATTAAAAAAATGAAGAAAAATCCAACCTTTAAGGACACCAATTTTCTTTGTGAATGAATAATGTATCGTAAATAAATAAATGTTCTTCCTTAAAATACAGGGGGCATAAGTAATTATGATAAAGTTCCCTTTTAAAATAGCCCCACATCATCACATACCCTTCACCCTACCTAGAGATTGGCATGGGGTACTTTCCATAAAATCATCTCTCAATGCAAATCCAACCAGCTATTAGGCAAACTGAAATAAAACCATGCCAATCTCTAGGTATGGTGAAGGGTATGTGATGATATGGGGCTATTTTAATTCCAAAGGCCAAGGGAACTTTATCAGGATGCCTAGTATCCTGGATCCATGAAATTACAGGCCTTTAAAAATAAAACTCTGCCTGCCTCTTTGGGAATTTAACTTACTTATGCCCCCTGTATTTTAAGGAAGAACATTTATTTATTTACAATACATTATTCATTCACTAAGAATTGGTGTCCTTAAAGGTTGGATTTTTCCTCACTTTTTTTAATTAAGGCATTAAGATCAATTTCCAAAAGATGATTTTTTTTATTCCTCTTTTTAGTCAACTTTAGCATGGGAGTATTCACTTATGCTTAGCACTGTAGCTCGCAAATACAGTGTATGGAGTCAGAGTACCAAGAAACATGAGGCAGACAGGTAGACTCACAGAGTCAGAGAGGCATCAGCTGTGTCCAACAGGAATTTTCTTCGTCTGTTAGTGCAAACCACCGTCACTGTCTGTTGGTCAAGGCCCACCTAAAGGAAAACAGCATTACAACTAATATATAATTTGTGCTTCACTGCCCCAGCTGTCACATAATGCTGGAGTCTACATGATTCATCTTGTAATGAACTCTACATGGATCACATTGAGGACCATGTAAACTGCAGATTTAGCCATGACGTGACAGTTGGGGCCAATGGAGCACTGCACAACAATAACATATAACTATTAACTCATACATGTTTTGTAACATCAATAGTTTGTAGAAACACATATGTATGTATTAGAGATATCAGTACATAAGTGCAGAGCAGCAGCCTTGAAATTAGCATAGAAAATCCCCCGGCCGTTCTCCAAAGTTGACTCTGAGTTTACTTTTGCAGAGCGATAGCGGAAGAAAAAAGCTAACATTACTCTCTCTCTCTCTCTCTCTCTCTCTCTGCTGAGACACACGCGATTGCAGTTCACTGTGGCTCTATCTTGCGCAGACCACTCTTTCTGTGTTAAAATGTGTCGGGAAGCGGACAGCAAAACCTAACTTTAGTGTTAATGATATTAAACAAAGAGAAATGTTCTCCTTTTGTCCTATAATGGTCATAAATCAATACTAGAGTAGCCTACTACCTTGTTTAATGCTGCAATTAATAAAAAGCAGAGGAGGAGAAAATAGCATCTTCACAAAAATCATCTGTTGAGCATTAATAGCCAAATAAGCTTTATTTCTCTCCATCTACTGTAGAATGACAAATTCAGGTACAAAACATTTGGTCTCAACGGTCTCAACTACTGCCAGAAAACGCTTAGTTACGTTGTAACCTTGGTTCTCTGAGTGAAGAGACTCTCTCTCCACCAAACATATGGAAGTGAAGAGACTCTCTCTCCACCAAACATATGGAATAAGTAACAGTGTAACTGTTAGTTATACAGGAGAGAAGCCAGTCATTTGAGTTCATGGCAAAACCTTCAAGTTTTCATTTTGTGACTTTCGATTGAATAAAGGACTATTTTTTCCAGTCTTATTTCTTCATTGAAGTTTTCTGTAAAATAGTGTCATGATCCCGTGTCTCGTGTAACGGCAGCCCAAGTCACAGACAAATGAGAGAAAATAGCAAACCCTGTTGTGCAGGACACCTACCGAAAGATAGTCCAGCTCATTATAAGAAACAGCATCTTCTACTGTGTAGGGCTTCTCTGCTGCACCTGTGAAGAAAAACAAAAGTACAACCAAGAAATGCGGTGAGCACATGTTAATGTGAAGTATTTTCGGCCTACAGAAGAACCTAATTTAAATGTGTTCCCCACTTCCTAGAACATTGTATAGATCTTATGGGACCATTACAATGGATGTTTCAGAAAAATATACTCTCATGGTTACTAGTACAGGTGGACAACATTGGTTTGATTTCCTAAATGTAAGGACATTCAGATGCCGTTTCCCATGTGTAAAAAAATATTTTGACTACCAGTACCAATATCAGTATGTCCCAACTTATGATTTGTACTGTTAATAAAGCCAATACATTAGGTTACATTCGATTTTTAGCCACTTACCCTTCCTAAGAAGGTAGATGTAACAGTCAGTCAGCAGCAGGTAAAGGGGCTGCAGGTCCCCCTCCATATGGCCTGTGCTCATTCTTGCCATCTGAAAAAACAAATTTTTCATCAGTCTCAAACTTTTCTGTTCACTAGTGATGCTTCTGGCAACTGGACTGCAGACTGTGGCACAGTGTTGCTACAAGTATAGCAGATAAATTATGATAGTCCATCATCAGCTGTAAGTTTTCATTGCTTATCACAAACCAGTGCACTATTTACTCACTTGATACTAGAAATTATTTAGGCTAATTAAAGGTTTATTTTTTTTTTTTTTTACCTGGACCCTATTTCCCCATGCATTGGTGTTTAAGTGCAGTCTGGCTATCATCAGACCAAGCTCAATCTTTTAAGATTGAACATTAGTCTGGGGAGTCTGCTCTGTATGTTCTACTGCACAAGAGGCGTGATCAACAGGCATAGTTCAAATGACTCTGTACGCAATTGGATAGTCCTTCAACCAATCAGACCAACGATCCGGGTGATGTAGCAGCGACAGTGGCATCAACGGGTTGCTCTGCTTCGTTCGGTGGCCACTATGTTGAATGTGAACAAGAAGCTGCTTGGTCGCTTTTTTATCGTCATTGTGTTAAACCCGCCAATAGCGCGCCAGGTGGATAAGCCAGTTTATGATTGGTCCCCGCAAATTTGTAACGGAAGCAGGATAGATAAACGTACAGGTTTCCAGCCTGAACTGCAGGGCGAAATCAAATCACCGGCAGATCGGGCTGGGTTTACCCAGTTAGTTTAAGTGACTAATGTGAATAAAAATCTTTGAAATTGCTCCAGTATTGTGGGAGAACACTGTAACCAGCAGCTGTGAACCAGGCTGCAATGTAATGACAGGGCAAATGTGCATCGCCAATTTCGCTGTTTTTGCCACTGACAGGCTCAGATTGTTATTCTGACATCATTATGGAAATGATCCCTTCTGAGATAGACCTTTTTGTTAAAAGAGTAAGATAATTTTTGTTTAACCAGAAACAGATTAAAAATTGCTATTGCCAAACCCACCAGACTTTTTTTTTTTTAACCAAACCAGAGTCGTGATTGTTGGAACAGTGGGAAGACGAACCAAGTCGGCCTTTGATGGTTTTATTTTGTTTCTGTTGACGAAGTGTATTTTACGATGATACAATTACTGTTTATTTAAATGGAGTATGGTAGGTTTGGTAATGGTGATTTCGGGGATGTTTCATGTTAAACATATTACTACAGCCTGAGAAAAAAGTTAAAAGGCAATTGACAAACCGATACTTGCAACACTTCCACTGAACCGTCTCCAAACCACTTCTTCCATCTCAAAACAAGTATGAGCCAATACTAAAACTTGGTTAAAGACGTGTGATAGATGATCACTTTGCAAGACAATTAAAAACAGGCCTGGTAAAACACCATGGCATCACTGTGCTGCTTTACTTCTCTCATGATATTTTATCATTCAATTGTTAATGTTATATTCAAGCCAATACACATAAATACATTCACATTTTCTCCAAAGCATGTAACTTCTTTCAAAATGGATAAAAAAACAATGAGTCTGTCTTCACCTTGAAGAGCTGCTCCTCATTCTCTCTGAATACATGAATCATGAGAAGAAGCAAGTGATTGTTGTCCACCCTGAAATATGAACAATGAAGAACATTAGACACCCTTTAAACAACATTACAACAACAACAACCAACTTAGTTTGTAGAAACTCCTTACTTAAACTCTGCAGGATGAGAACTTTCTGCTTCCTCAGTAAATGTTTTTTTGTCTCCTTCGGTGCCTTGCTCACCGGTCTTCACGTTGGGCTCCTGTCCTGCTGACGCTTTTGCCTCTCCTTCATCTTCAAGGCCACCTGAAAGAGTCTGCGACTGGCTATGCTCTGGAGAGTCATAGTGGCCACCACCAGTGGGAGTAGAGTCTGGACTGTTTGGGGTAAAGCAGCATAAGTCTGTAGGCGCAGGAGAGGCCTGCAGGAAGTTGTGGCTTGTGGCCAGATGGGAGGGAGACGTCTCTCCTGCAGCTGGGTCAGGGGGCTCGCCCTCTGAATCCTCTCGAAAGGGCTGCTGTGCAGGGGGCTCGGGGCTCCGGTCACAGCCTTTGCTGCTTTTCTCCTCTCGGTGCTCCCAGGCCTCCTCCCTATCTAAAGACCCGTTGAGCCGGTCCATGACATCACGGAGGGGTTGGCCCACGGTGTCCATGGAGGTGTCCGTCATCTCTGGGAGCCGTAGGAGGCCTTCTACTCCGTCCTCATCGCCTTCCTCCACAACCTCTGATCCCACCCTGCTTCTCCTCAACTCTGCCTCAGCATCCACTTGGAACACAGTGCCATTTAATGAATTTACATCCTCCGAGGCCAAGAGGCTATTGTCCATTTCCAAATGCTCAGAGGAGACAGAGTTATGGATGCTGCCGATAGAATCTGTGGAGCCCTTCCCTCTGCGCTTCTTGGCTGGTTTCCGTCGTCTGGCCATCCTGGAAGACCAGAGTGGTTAGCTGTGGTTCCTCTCTGTTTTAATACAATTATATGAACTGTTCAGATAGAATATGAGCCTGCAAGCCACAAACTAAAGCTGTAGCTACTGTACCTGATGACCTCCAGCTCATTGCTGGTGCTCTCGGTGTCATCTCCAGTGGTGGTGCTGTAGTAGCGGCTGGCCACATGAACTGGCGTGCCGTCAGCTGAGGTGTTGGTGGTGTTAGTGTCCGAGTCCTCGTTGAAGGGGTTGTGTCTGTACGTGGGGCTATGTGGAGCAAGATAAGCTGCAGCCTTCACCTTGACAGTGCCAGCAGAAAGGACCACCGTGTCGCTGATGACTGTCTGGGGATCAGAGCCACTGGATCGCGGGCAGCTGGCCTGGTCAGTCAGGTCACCCTCTAACATGACAAGTAACACCAAGAGTTAAGTAGCAGTCAGTCACCCACATTTTTTATTTATTTATTTATTTATATATATATATATATATATATATATATATATATATATATATATATATATATATATATATATATATATATATATATATATATATATATATATATATATAATAATATAATAATATATATATATATATATATATATATATATATATATATATATATATTTATATATATATATATATATATATATATATATATATATATATATATATTTATATATATATATATATATAAAAAAAATACACAGAGTTTTTGGCACTGTCTTGTCAGAATGTTGAACAATAAACTTAGAATTCAAAAAGGTTTTAATATAGAAGGTAATTTAGAGTAGAGTTGTTTCTATTCGGTTCATTTTTTTGTTTTTGTTTTTTATCACCAATGGAAAGTTGACCAACGAGACAATTTAACAAAAACTTTGTGTATTTCTTCATCAGCATTGCACAAAAACAAATGTTAGGGGCAGCAGTGTCCTGTAGTTCTTTGGCAGGGTCAGATAGGCATAAAACACAATGCGTATCACATCAAGTAGGTACACGGCCGGGCAGCTTTCTTTGCAGTGGCACAGGCCGAGGCCAAGCATTACTTCTACAGCTAGAGATGGGTCATACAAATATTTAAATATAATTTGCAGGAATCAGCATTTTTGACTGATCATGAGTGGACTGACCAAGCTGTTTCCACCAATTCATATATGTGTTCGTCAAAATGTAATGCTTACTGCAAGCAGGTGCTGATGTAATACAAAAGGAATTTGCACTCTATGACCTTAGCAACTATTCTTGAGTGTTACCTCACACACTACAGTTGAGCTGAACCTAGGCCAGTGCCACATATCACACAGGAAGAGAAGACATTGCAAAAACGATACACCAGACAAACGATAAGACAGTGTAATGGAGACAGACTGGACGAGGTGAGTACTAGGCAGTACACCAGGCATGTATCTTGCTGTGGTAAATAATAAAGCAGAGTGAGTATTAGGATCATTCCCCAGATGAGCAACACATGCAGAACTTGACATAAAACAGTTCCATGTACTGTACCCACCCAACACCGAAGAGCTTCTTCCCAAACTTACCAGTCAACTTATTATGCATTATGCATGATGACACATTTTTTGTTCCATTCACTTGTTTGTTAATTCAACTCATAAAATGATCAATAAGAAAAGCTTTACTAAAAATAGGCACATTTTACTGTAAATTGAAATACTAATGTGGCTTTCAGTTATATCAACCTCTCATGTTTGGGTAAGTTTAGAAGAGGGTAAATATAGAGGTTTGATGGTATGAGAAAAAAATTAAGCTATTGGCTTTCATAACTTTAATTGGCAGAAAAATGTGCCACCCAACTTTACACCCAAACCCACATCCCTTCCAACTGAACTCAATCCCAAAAATAGAAGTACCCATGTCCCTTTGATCATGCTTCATTTCATGTCCTCAGAACAGCAGTTGTTTGCACCGGCTAGCTGTACTTTACATATTAAACATGTCTAATTACTGGCTGGAGTACCCAGCATGCATTGAGCACAAACTGCGGGATGGCCATGCCATATAGGAGGGAGGGATGAAAGGGCTGGAAAGGGAGGGGATGACCAATGTCCCACCTTCCCAGTCTGCACTTGGCAATGACTGCAACACGGGGAAGATGTCACCGAAATCATAATCTAAAAAAAGGAAGGATAATGTTCAACATTAGAGAAAGATGAAGTGGAGACAGGAGAGATGAGATTGATTCAATGGCACAGAAACAGAGAAATAACATGACATTTGGTTTATGAAATAACAGAATCAATGGTGGAAAATAGACAAAGTGGGAACTAAAACTGAAACTGACTCAGCACTACAGTATGTGGAGAGTGATGGGGAAAGCATTCAGTAAGCACTGCAATCACCCGAATGAGAACATTCTGTAACCACGAGCCTCTGCATGCCAAGTGATCCATTTGATAAAATGCACTTCGGTATACGTGAGTCACAAGTCTGCGAGGATCAATCCAACTTCTGCTTTACCATGCTATTAGATGGACATCACTGTATGAATTCGTGCCAAAGCATACAAGTGTAAATTTACACTCCAGCCGGGCCTGATCAAATCATAAACCCAAAAATAAAGGCTGCCGATGAGCAAGAGAGTCACATCCCAATTAGTCAATCCAGATTAGAGGCACACAGAGACATAGCAGCACATAGAACTGACACTAGAGATTTGACGGGGCTAAATCAAAAGGGAGCAATTACTGACTGGCCATAACAATTCAGAATTACAAGCCAGTATGGGTCCAGATGATTATCAAACCAGTTAATCTAACTGTGTGTCCCTCTTCTAAAATTAGACAATCACTGGTGATAAAGTGAAGCAGTGCTGCTTACTAGAGATGTCCCAAGCTGATCCTGTGGATCGGTATCAAGGCCAATCCAGGCATATCTTAATGGATCAGTAAGGGCTAAAATCTGATCCTTTCTCTACTGAACTCTGCTGCGGACATTCTGCTGCATATGCGAGTGAAAATTAGAATGTAAAGCTGAAAAATTATTCAAATCGCACAGTTAATTGACACCCATGTTGACAAAATACTAAAATAAATTAGCAAAGAGCAGTGTACAAAACACTCAACTAGCAGCTTCACATCTTAGCTAGTGCCATGCCAGTTAAAATGATATACGTCACAGACGGCAGGTCGTATCAGCTGTCGCTATTTAAACGTTAATTCCATGAGTAACTTGATGACAGGCCTAAGTGAAACTTAGCTGTTGAAAAATATTGAATCAACATTCGGATCGGACTCTGTATCTGCAAATATCCAACATTAAAGAACTCAGATTGGCATGGGTGCCAAAAAAAGTTGATCGGCACATCCCTACTTGCTTACCTTCACTGGAGGGGGCTATGGCACTGTCATCCCACTCCAGGTTGGTGGAGGTGAGGGAGGTGAAAGAGTGCAGGGACAAGCTGTCTGAGCTGGGCAGCCTTTCCTCAAAGTCCAGCAGGTTCTGGGGTTTGTAGTATTCTGGCATGTAGGGGGCCACATCCAGATAGGGCACATCCTGAACCAGCAGGACCCAACAGAAGCATTACATACTGTACATGCTGCTAGGAGCTGCATTTCTATTGATATTCTCATGAAATATATGCTAACCAGCTCCAGATCAAAGCGAATGAACTCCAGGCCGGACACCAGCGTGAGGAAGAGTGTGAGGTGGTCATGACTGCAGACCAGTGCATTCCTAGCAGAGAATAAAATCAGATGGCTTCGTGTGAGTGAACGACGTTTACTCATCACAAAATTACTTGAGCATATCAATTTGTCCAACACAATTTGTAACAACCACAGAAAGTAATTCCTGAAATACAATATAATGTCCACTTTTTTAATAGTATCAATTTGTGAATTCAGAATTCCTTTTCTTTAGGTAATCAAGATCAGGGTTACTGGATGACTTACTTGAAATAATACTTCTGCAGTAACGCTTGGTTCTCCTGGAAAAGGCGTAGATAGCTCTCTAAAGAGCTCTCGCTCAATGCCAGGTATAACCATGAACGGCCTACACAGAAAAGAGAAGAGTTAATTTCCATACATACAACCCATTGAATACCATTGAAACGTGTTAGTGTATTCGACCGAGTGAGAGAGATGTCTCACTTCGACCGAGGTTGGTTGCTATGTTCTGAAGCTCATCTATCTGACGGACAGCCTCTCTCCTGGTGAAGTGAAGGACCAGGACCCAGTAGCCTGAGGAGATGTCCTGCAGGCTGTAATGTAGAAAACAGTCAATAATATCACATGCATGATGCCAAAAGTGGCAAGGGGAGTAGACCTATAGGCATAAAAATGACATTTTCACAGAAATGTAACAGTAAATATACTGTATCAGTTCTAGTAGTATAGTAGTATTGTACCGTGGGTTTAAAAGCTGTAAACATTGTGACAGTTAACATGGAGGGGCATGGGGTTGTACTGTATATGGAGAAAATAAAATAGGATTTACAACAGGATTTTTGCATGAAAAATAAAACAAATCGGATCATTATTTGCTCTATGCAACTTTCCTCTTTCCAGTCAGTGTGCAATTTGCATGCAGTAAGCCCCTTACCCATACAGCAGAGCATGGTCAAGATGTTCACAGAGGCGCTGAAGGACCCGGTCATGATTTCGGATGGCTGGAGTCTCATCTTCACAGGCCGCAAAGTAACTCTGCAACTGTAGGGAGACATTGTTTCTCTGCGGTTTGTTTTGCTGGGAAGAGGAGCATTTTAACTCCAACTCCAGTTTTAAGAACTGATTGTATTTTGCCCTTATTATCAATGGATTGTTCAGCCAATTGGGCATGTTGAATGGTTCTCCAAGGATGTTAGGGTTAGGGTTACTGGTAAACTGGTGATTATTGAATAAAGAAATTGCATTAATGCAATCAAGACAAGTAAGTTCTGTTTTGGCTGTAATTAATTTCTAACCTGATAATGAAGTAATTTCATTGTTTTGGCTCTGTACTCTCACACTTGATTTGAAATAGAACAGTAACTACAATGTGAGTAGACACTGCATTAAGTGTGCTCAATGGTGTTCACATCAATATTGGGTGAACACTGTAAGAATTGTAGCCCTTTTTCTACATGATCCAAGGATTAGAACAGAGCAACATGCAGTCATAGCAACCAAGGAATTTAGTACCAAGCAGTGAAATGTTCCTGACCTAAATCCCACTAAGTATGTGTTTTACTGCAGTGATTCCAGTGTGCAGGTTACTTCTTGTTTTTGTGATTTTACTGCTGAAGACCAGACTGAAGGCAAGTAACCCATGAAACAAGCAGTGAGTGAACTGGCTGCAACACAGGTCTGACTGAGCATTACCAGAGAAAATACCACATGCCTGCTGATGTCTGTGGGTTGCCAGTCATGGGATATGGTTGTAAAGGATATGTACAAATATACATACAAATATCAAGTAAAATTGGTTTCCTTAAATTGGGGGACTCTGTATTAAAAGGGCTACAATTGAATTTCTATATTGTTTATCTGATGTGGATGTAATTAATGATCACAGGAGCCACTTTTACCCTTCGTCATTTTCATTACAAATCCAATGTGCTGGCATACAGAGCAAAAGCAACCAAAAAAACTCTGAATACACTGGACCGTGTGTATCTTCTTGGATTTGAATAATAAAAAATAATTCTACATTTCTACTGACATATACAAAGTACAATGTTAGATGCAGGCAGTTCTACTGTATCGCTTGTTCACAGATGATGCTAAAGGTCTTTTATTGTTGTGGTCCACGTCCTGCTGTGACCCACAGTATTGAAACCCTGAGGCAATGGACCAAGTATAGGTCGGAGTAGCTTTGAGGATTGTGACCAAAAGTGTGGGTGTGGGTGTTTGTGTGTACATTGTCAATATGTATGTGCACTATTTCACCCTAATCGACGTCCCATAAGAACTTGTATCCTGTGACTTCACGTGACTAAGCAATGTTTGTTTGAGGCACACACTGTACACTTTATTAAAAGCTTCAGGCATATCATTTAATAAGCACTTTCACAGTCCTTTTGCAGTCTTAGTAATAACAATAAAATTAAAAATAAAAGACGTTGATGAAACAGGGTAAATGGACTAAAAAGTATTAAGACAAATGTGAATTAAGTAAGACCCATTACTGGATGCATTGCATTAAACACTGGTGGACTAGTAATGGGAAATTACTGACAGAGACAGATGAGAAAGCGCATGCTAAATAAAAACGCAAATGCACTTAGTTTTGGAAAGTGAATGTAAAAAGCATGCAGGGAGAGTAGGAATAATATGCAATGCTGTCTGTCAGGTTATGTCAGGGTGTCCAGGCATTGCTGGAAAAATATCTAAAATAATTCATAACTCCAATAAAAATTAGGAGCAAAGACCTGGCTAACCATTATTTTGCAAAAATGTTGGATGTGTTTACAACACATGCCGCAGTAAGCAATAACAGGGGCTTGATGCCACTATTGGTCACTGTGATCAAAAAGATAAACTAGAACAACATAACAACCGTAAAACATAAAGGTGAATTGAGAAATCGTAGGGAATAGTCTATAGGTTATTTGATTATATCAGTAAGGGAAAGGCCCTCCCGGTACAGCGAGCTGGTAATATCCCACCGACTTGAAAGTTGCTGTCTTTGGCAGACAAAAGATGACCTAACGTTAGCTACAGTATCTCATGTGAAAAAGCTTACATTTTGTGACAATGTTTAAGTGTTCTGACCAACTGGACAGCGCTTACCTTCTTGACAGACAGAGAGATGTTTTCCAATATGCGATCCTTTACTTTGAGTTGATCCATCACTGGTCTGTTGGCAGCTAACAGCAGGCTGTCAGCTGACTCCCAAAGCAGACCTCTTGTTTTGCTAAAGCTAACGCTGCCGCCCGCTTTAGCTAGCTAGCTAACATTATCTTGCCGTCCAAGGCAGTCGGCTGCCAAACTAAAGATACAGCTTTATTTGTCAATTGTACACATTCAATTGACAGCACCGCTAGTTCACAACCATCATGTTAGTGCCAAGCAAGCAGCGCGATAAGTCAACCTCTGTCAACGGAACTGGTTAGCCATGTAATGTTTGCCTAGCTTCGCCTTATAGCTGTAACGCTAGCCACTTGACTTTTTTTAACGCGAGGGTAGGGGTGGCTAGCAAGTTTTAAGTCCAACCATGGATAACTTTAAGCAGCAATTGTGGTTATCACACTCTCAGTTTCATCACTGTGGTTGGCTATTGTAAACTAAATTTAGTTACCCTTTCGCGTACTTGCCGATAAGTTAGCTAATAACACCAAAGAAACGAATGCTAAGGTACTACTGACCTAATTGTACGCTCCAGTGACTGTACGGTCAGTGGATTACGTCACCACCAGCCTCGCGTGGGAGACTGAATGGAGTTCAAAAAGTAGGACTATTAAAAGTTGTATTTGCTCAGCTTTGTGGAAACATACAATGCATCATAAAATATAACTTGATTGTGAATCATCAGCACCATCTCGTCAATTCGGCGAGCGTGCATGACTCCAGAAACTTACTCGTCAATAAATAGCGTTTTGAATTGGTTCACCCAGAGCCCTCGAAGGGTAACCTTCTGCGAGGGCTCTGGTTCACCCCGTCCTCATTCAAAGTGACTGCATCATGTGGTGGACGCTAAAGCAACGTTTATAGAAGTTGGACCTTTGCTCAAGTTGGATATGGCTTACGGCAACTGAAATGTCTTATGTAAATCATGTCGTAAATGCACGTTTCCCCCCCCCCATTTTTGCAAAGCAGCTGCTAATTTAAGTGGTCGTATTTTTAAACGTAGTTTGGCATGTAAACTCTCTACACCAATGTCATTTCCTAGCCCTTGTGTTGTCTTCCCGTCAACCTTGAAAAAACACTTATTTTTTTCCGACGCCTTTTTTTCAGTTTTTGCTTTTTCCAACGTTTTAAATTGTTAAATTTTTCTTCTACACATTTTCGGCGCTTATTTCTACGTCCCATAATTTCTGATTTAAAACAAAAATTGAAAACTGTTCAATTTGACCCAAAGTCAACACAAGGGCTAGGGCAGTAACGTTACATCACTACAGCCAACAACATATATGTTTGTCAGTCACAGCGTGTAGCATTATTAATAAGTGAAAGGTTCAGGAAGACAGATTTCAATACATTGTGAAAATCACTGAGTACAATTATGCCATGTCACAAAATGAACAGGACGTTCTATCGAGTGGAATGTTAATATTTTATTGTTAAGATGACTCCAACTTTTTTGGAAACACTTATCAAAAACAAATTAACAGTTGGCATAATCAGTGCATGTAGTTACCACAATAAACCTTCCTAAATTGAGAAAATGTGGGTCAAATTTCAATAAGGATTTATTTTATGTTTCAAGGCAAGTGCTTTACTTAGGAGATATCTTTATCAACTGTAAAGTAACTTTATACAAACGCTGACTGACTTCAGGACATTTACAGGCTTTTGAGTAATTTCAGTAAAAAAAAAAAAAAAAAAAGACAAACCCCAACCACTGCATTATAGTCACCCCCTTTGGCCTCCAGCCCCGGATTAATTAAGTAACCAAATAAGTGAACAGAAACTGTATTTTTACGGAGGACTGCAGTCCAAATCCCTGCGTGAAGATTCAAGCCATCAAAAGACATTCAAATTCAACTCTTCACACACTCTGCATTAGTCTGACTTCTCCTTTTCTTTCATGTGCAAGAAGACTACGCTGAAGACAAAGAGTCCTGCCATCATGGAGAAGACGCTGGCATAGTATGGGAAAGCTGAGGGGATGAAGCGCTCGTACTGAGTGTGCTGCAGGGGGCGCACTGATACCTGTGATGAAGAAACCAAATGGTAGAAGTTAGGCCGCCATTCATTAGAGCATCGTTGTTACATGCATTACAAATAAGAGGAACCACTTCCAAGCCACAGTACTCAGAAAGTAAACTTATGATACACCAAGGTTTTGGGAGATACCTCATTAGACATTGCGAACAATACGTTGTTCATCTCTTTCCATCAATTAACAAAGATGAATGAACTATAAAATGATTCAATCTTTAGTATTGCTGGCCATTTGCATTTGCCACTTTCCATGCATGGAGATCTCCACCAGTATTTTGATTTGGGTATGCCCAAGTGAAGTAAACCTTCCGATTAACTTGCCTGGGTGGAGGAGTAGAGATGTGTGTATCCCAGTCGGTTGTAGTCCACCTTGAACTGGAAGACTCCGTACACATCAGGCAGCTTGAACTGGACGCTATATTTATTTCCTAGAAGAAAGACAACACAGGATTAATAGTGGACACGGTTTGTAACTGCGAAGGTGCATACAGATGAAACCTACAAAATCACATGGTGCAATGCATTTAGACTGTAAGCATGAATTAAAAATCAATTCATTAGTACTGTATATGTTCCATTAGCACAGCAACGTACCCTTTTTCTTGAGATAAGTCCTGACAAAGGGATCGATCCTCACAAACTCAAGCTGAATATCGTCTCCGTCGAACGGAACCCAGCGACCCTCGGTCAACATCTCAATGACAATACTGTACTCCTGTTAGGGAAAGTTTGACACAGATTGAGATATACATGTTAAAATACAGAGCCCTTAATTCAGGCCAAGACAAACATCTTCATGGTGACGGTTGTTCACATAAGGCCCTGGACATTTTAAACCCACCACAAGGTCAGTGATTGTGTATGCTGCAGGAGGAGTGATCTCTCCAACGGGATGATGGGTAACAGCTCCCACCCTGAGGACTCCGGCCTCCTTGAACACCCAGCGAGACAGAGCCTCGGCCAGCTCCATGTTCCCCGTCTGCTCATACCTAATAAAGACCACGACAAGAAGAAGTGTGCTTCAAACACAGGGGATTCATAACTGGACAATAGAGTTTTTTTGTTTTTTTTTATGAAAATAAAAAGGTGTTCTTTGACCACCTCTGATGGGACGCAGTTTGTTTCATTACAAAATATAATAATATTTATTTGTCAGTAGGAGGATTTACACACTACTTATTTGGAGCAAGCAGGTTTTTGTATTGGCAGGTTCTGTTTGAACATGAAAATGTCAAAAAATTTTAAATACTGCTAATTAGCAAAAAAATAACTCAGAAGCAAACTCAAAAATCTCAGTGTTGACCTTCCTGACCCTCCTACGTACTTCCGCTCAATTTTCATTTTCCTTCAGTACACCGTCTGGGTTTGCGGTATATTCTTGGATTATCTTTACCGGTCCAATCAGCGAACAGAGGGAGTGGCTGAGAACGATGACGTTGAGGTTGTGTGCTAGTTTGAGTTGTAGTCCCGTAATGATGGTGGAGAAAGATGCGAGTGAAGCCATTCGGTCCATTGTGGCAACGCAGCCGAATATCCAGAAGTTAAAGCCCGAGCAAGAACAATCTTTGCTGAGTTTTGTTGGTGGCCATGATGTTGTGGCCCTCCTCCCCACGGGGTTCGGGAAAAGTTTAATTTTCCAGCTGGCTCCGTTAGTAGTGAAGGAGTTAGCTAAGGCGAACGCTAGCGATGCTAAGCTGACGTCACGACCAAACGTTAGCGATTGGTTGTGGCAGATCCAGAGTGGCTCTGGGCAGATCCAATAGTTTTAAACTTCAGAGTACCCGCCTTCAAGGAAGTTAACACTTGTCAATAGAGAGTGGCCAGACTCTCTGGACAAATGAAATGTACCAGAGTCTGGTAGGACCAGGCTATAGTTTGACAGCTTGATCGCAGTTCAAGAGCAGTGATGGACACTGCGTTAAAGTCTCCTCGGCTCTGATTAGCTGTTTATCTTCGGGCACAGTGGAATCTTGCAAATGCCATTAGGAGCACTAATGGCATTTCATTTTACAGATAATCTGTCTCCTGTCAGATATAGTGAGAGTTTTAGCAAAAGTTTTTTTTATTTTTTTTTTTACAAAATGTACCCACTGAATCTTTAGGGCAACCTTCAGGGTCTTTTAAGACACTGAACTGTAAGCATCTCAATACTCTGTAAGGAATTACAAATGCCTGCATCACACATGGTTGAGTAGTAAGTGAACATCACCATTCAAATGGAAAAACAAAAATGAAGAGTGACCAGAATGTCACTAATGACAGTTTTATGTTGTAATTGGAAGCTGTAATAGCATTCATGGGAATAAGGATGTGATGAACAGTGAAGACTACCTCTGGGAGCCAGGCGTGGCCTTCTGCACAGCGGAGTTGAAGAAGGCATCGCTGAAGAACTCCAGGGAGCCGCTGAAAACCACTCGGGCATTGTTTCTGGCCTGAAGGCCGGCGATAAGAAGGGTGTTCTTGCCAACAGCATGGGGGTACTGGAGAGGTAAAAAATATATTAGTAGTCAGAAACAAAAAAACATTAAATCTTATGTAGTTAATTTCTAACGCAGAGGACATAAGGCTATCTATGGCTTCTGACTCTCCACAAAAACACTTGCATCTCCAAGTCATAGATGAGCAAAACACAACCGCATCTCCATTAGGCTCTCCAGTAGTTAAATTCCCACCAGTCTATCGTGTGGAGGCATGGCAGAACTTTAGCAAATAAGCTGCTTCTAAATCACATTCAGGACATAGGAGGATCATAATGAATCAACTTCTTTATAAATTAATAAATCAGACATACTTTTTATGTTCAGTATTCTCACCTGAGAGACGGGTCGGTCAGGGAAAAACGAGTAGGAAGTAGATGAGCCGGTGAGAATATCCAGGACAAGAGGATTCTCTGGGTCTGCCACCATGCTGCAAGAGTGGAGGGGGGCATTGGATGTTAGTCAGACTTTTATTATTATTATTATTATTATTATTATTATTATTATTATTATTATTTATACAGCTTGCACTTGTGAGTAATGCACTAAACCTTTGAACATTACTGAACTGGTGCGACATAAAATGGCATCTCTGCTACAGTCAAGTAAAGATTCTGTGAAAAGTTAACCTTGGGAGGTGCTGCTCAAAAGTAATAAAGTATTTCATGTATTTAATTTATATACTAATGATTTAACATTTGTAAAGAGCAGTGAGTGAACGTCTTTGCTGCTGCTTCGGAATATCAATTGTGTCCACATACTAAATGGTAGAGTGGAGAAGTGCAGTAATACGTTGTATACTTGGTTGTTAAAATGCAAATCGTGTTCAGGTGTGCTTACCCAACACCCTTGAATAAAACAGGTTTATTGGTGGGTTTGCCGACAATAGTTGGCGCTTTCATCAGGTTCTCTGGATCAGCAACAATCAGGGTGTGCTGGAGACAAGAAGGACCATTTGTGAATAACAACATGGAGTGTCAGTTTTAAAGACAGAGAAACAAAGCGGATGGGCCTGCTGTCTGAACAGAATTCTGTTTACCTCTCCAGGGTCAGACACGTCAAAGTTGTGATGGTCAATGACAGCAGTCTTTTCTTCATCAAACTCGATGCCACACTCACTGCCCAGCTCCCTCAGTGGGTCACCTGTGTAAAAAGGAGAAGAGCATTAATATATGCAATATTATGGAATTGTATATAATATTAAAGAAAAGCTGTTGGAAATCAACTGACCAATATCTGAACTGGCAGCAACCAGGACGTTGCCTCCACCATCAATAAAGGATGTAATGGTCTCCACATTTATATTTCCTCCAAAGTCTGCCAATGACCAAAAAGAAATGAATGTAAATGCGTACGCAAGCCATAAAACGGTTAAATTGATTTTGAATTAGGAGTGTGTGAAGTTTACCCTCAACTGATGGTGAGAAGATGATTAAATGGTCATACAGGAACTGGCCATATTTGATCAGAGATAGAGAGGGATCATCAGCCGTCTTGAATGCGATGTCAAAGCCACGATCTGAAAACAAGAGATACGTTATCACTGGAACATTGGCACACTTGTTGTTGCATTTTTGCAGTAAGTTTTTGCATTGCATGTATTTCCAAAGGTCCGGAGACCTCTACATTATAACTCCAATGTTATGTGCACTGACGTCATAGATAATAAAGATGCGCAATACCTCCTGTCACTGCTTATTATCAAGGGTCAAGTGAAACCACTAGAATTATGAAAATACGTGGTATTTTCAAAATCATCAATATGTTCTGAGTGACTTCCTATGTACAGTAGAAACTCCTGGCTTACACATGGTAAATTCTACTGCCCAAATGGGAAAGTGGGTTTTCTCCACTATATAATGCACCTGCTTGCAAGTCAAGGGAAATAGCTGGACATAAATTGGCAAGCCCATTTAAAGTATATAAGCATGCAAATCATTAATGATTTAATCTGTTACCAATCTTTTGCATATGAATGTATTCTAATGTAGCCTCGATCAATTGCATCAGACATAATTTAATATATGGTTGATAACTGCTAATCTGATAAAACATAAAGACTGTATTAAATAATTATATTATCTATTTGGTGTACTAAGTATGCCGAAATGAAGAGTAGCCCCGTGTCTATCCAATGCAGTGTAAGTTAACATTACCAAGCACGTATACTACTATTAATTAGTTAAAATACATTAAACTGCGATCGCTTTGAATGAAGTTTGACGAGACACAGCGCACATAATAGAGCTAAAGTTAGAAGCCTTGCTGTGCTGCATGACGCTCAAGTCCTAAAGGCTCTAACGTTATATTCCCTGCAAAGACATATTAGCCATACAAGAGAGGGTGGGGGTGTCAACAACAGTAGAGAGGAGAGTATTTATGGATGAAAAAATTCCATAATTTCGTACTGACCTGCCAAACTGCGGAAGAAGATTGAATGTGTGTCTCTGATGTTGAGGTTGTCCAGTAGAACGAGCGTTTTGCCGTCAGCCAAAGCACAATGCAACATGGATGCTAACGAAAGGAATAACAGGACACTGTTGTCCAAAAGTCTGAACCTCCTTTGGGTCATCATTCCGGTCTGTTTTTTGGATGATAAAGAACCGGACCGGTTCGTGTGCACGACTGCTGTCAACGACGCCATTTTGCTGCAGAAGTCGACGTCAGCGTTAGGAGTCGACTTAACTTTGACCCCAAATTCCAGCCAATCGCAGAGAGGAACGCGTCGGCCTGACTGCCACTCCGCCAATGGGATGAAAGCTCTAGTATAAGACCCATGGACCTAACTGACAATCACGGAAGTCTCGGGACAGAAATTCTCACTGTCTATGGAAATTCTACCATATTTATTGAATAATCATAACTAAGACCAATAATTCCATGATTTTATCATGAGTTGAGGAGCAGTGCCTTAATGACTTGAGATGTCCACGTTTCATGGATGTTTCTCTTAGAGACGCAGTGTGTTTGCTAATAATTTAAACAATTCAAATGACTTATTTTCCTTGTTGAATTTATACATTTTATTACTTTAAATATGGGGAACACACCTTTCGATGATATTCTAGATATCCTGTGAGCAGTGTAAGCTTAAAGGAAGCCAGTAAAACAACACATTTCTTTTATGAAAGAATAACAGCACAACACAAGGCTGCTCAGGTGTGTGATGATTCTTTATTGACGAGATGATGACTTTCAGTGAGTCTAAGCAATGTTACTGATATTTAACAGGGCATATTGCATGTGTTAATATAAACAGACAAAATAATGAAATAAAACCATTGGTGACAGGAAACCGTCTTCATACCAATGTATAGCTTACTGCAATACCAGAAAAAAAAAAGTCTTGATATCAATGTGAAACTGAGAATTGTTGACCAGGATGTCATCACCGCACGCATTTTTAAAAATGTTTTATCAGAGGTATTTTTTTTAAGACTTTTTTTAGAGGACGCCTAACAAATATACAAATAGTATACATGCACAGCATTTACATTGTTTCCCAGTTAATGACATCCCACTTCTGGAAAAACGGAGGAATTAATAATCACCCCCCCAAATAAATCTTTAGTACCCCCACATGTTCATGTATATAATCTCTGTATAATGTGGTTTTCATGAAAATACTTACAACTAAGTACAATAAAATAGTTTGACTATTTAAGGAAAATCTACATATCTCATCTGAGTGAAATGGAAAAATAACACGGAGGTCTTTCTTTAAGTGAATAAGGGTAAGACAGAATTGTGATCTAAACACAAAGGACACAGCATCATTCTGCATTTCAGTCTAATAAAATAAACAAACTATACAAAGTGGTATAACTATCGCTGGAAGAATTCTCAACAACATCTACCAAATTATTGGATCTCACTAGGATCTCACCTCTTTTCCGACTGCAAAATACATGATTTTTGACCATATATTCTAAAATATAATTGTTTATAAAGAATTGTATGTTATGAATCCTGTATAGATACATTTTTACCATCATGGCATGTTGAATATCTGAGGTCTCATTAACTGCCTTTATTTCTTATATTTTCTTTTTGTGTATAAATTAGATTTCTGTTAAGCAATATTTCATACATTCTTCACAAAACTACGCCTGACTCTTACATTCCATCTCCTCTTCTATTTCCTCCTCTACCTCTGCTGCAGCTTCAATGTTTCCTTCTGTGTGGAGCTCAGTGTGGGCTTCCACCTCTTCATCCTCCCTCCCCTCCTCATGGATCACCCCTCCTGTCCCTTCTTCTTCTTCTTCTTCTTCTTCTTCTTGTGTCTCCACCACCATCCCTCCCTCTGCCTCTCCCTGTCCATGCTGGGCACGGAAGATCAGCTCTCCTTCCTGGATGACTTGTCCAGATGTGGGTTGCCATGTCGAGGCAGAATCCCCCTCAGCGGTGGTGGCTGTGGTGTATTGGTAGAAGTCGGAATCTGCCTGAAACATGACCAAGGCCTGAGCTGTGTGGATGCGGACGTGCTGGGCGAGGGAGCTGGCGTCCAAGAATTTATCGCCACATGAATCACAAGCGTACAAGATCTGGGTGTTGGGATCTGGGAACAGAAGAAGAGTCGACAAACAAAATAAGCGATTCAAATTCCTCAAACGGTGTTCCCTTTCATGTTAGACATTAACTGGCTTAGAATGAAACTAAACACTGCAGTATAGAACATCAAACTCACATTTGACAACATTTAGTAAGTCATCAGAGCAACTGCACAGTTCTAAATTATCACACCGATTTTTCCTTCAGATTTTTAAGATTTAAGGTTAGGCAATACTTTAAATATTGATTGTTTTTTGCACATTTTAGCCAATTTACTATATTAGTCAGTCCCTCCAGAAAAACACGATTATGTGATCGCATAATTCAATGTATAATTAGCCAAAGTCCGCAAAGCCCGCATTTTTTCAAATATGCCGCACTTTCGCCGCATAAATTGCCGATTTCCGCGCAAAATATGCGGTGCTTGCATGATTTCATAATCCCCGCATTTTCGTTGCAAAAAAGTCACATATATCTTAGCAGAAAGTTGAAAAAGAGCAGCCATTTTCCCCTGTTGCCATGGGAACGTTATGAAGTGACGTAATTATGCGACGTGAACATCATCGAAAAGCAGGTGTTGGAGGTTGAATTTGACATGTACTTTGAGTCTCTTAAGTTGGTATCCAATAAGAAAGCTATCTTAATATCTGATGTCTACTCAAATTTCTTTGTTTAAGTGCTCTTGCTGTCTATATTATTAACGATTTTTGAAAGTCTGTCTCTTTCCCTCTGTTTAGACTATTACTTTTATTTTTACTTTAATATTATATTATTTGTATATATTTTTGTATCTTATTTGTTTACTTATTGCAATAACTGAATATCTGTAAACAATTTTTGGAAATTAAGTTTTAAAAAAAAGCAGGGTGTTGGGGGAATCACTTTTTCATCATCCCGCAGTTTTTGCAAGTTCCCGCAATTTCATCGCATAAATATCCCGCATATTCCATCGCATTTTTTAAGAAAACGTGCCGCATAATCAAGGATTTTTGCCGGCAACAATCACAAAAAAACTTTTCAGAAAGAAATCAGAAAAAAGCGTTTTTCTGGAAGGACTGATTAGTTTCCCAAAACATAGCATGGTGTTCATACAGTTGACTTGACAAAGTCAGTCACAAAATACAGTAGTGACAAAACTGTTTTCACAACTGCTGTTTCCAAGGTCAAGATTCAACTTTGAACCACAGCTTTGAAGTCGGAGCATGGACGAGAAGTCCTTAAAATCTTCAGATAAAACGGAAATTTGACTGGACAAACTCTATCGGCTGATTAAAACCATGGTATATCATAGAAAGCTTCAGAGCAGCTTGTGGTCAGGTCGTTTTCAACATCATGTCACTTTTATCGGTTTGTTTTTTTATCAAACTTGTTATCACGTTATCATGCAGTAGTGCAACCACAAATCCGCACAACAGTCACTTAGAACATTATTTTGCTCATCAATGAATTTGGTACTGAAATTAATTCCATTTCAATGCATAGCTGAGTTGAGAATTAATTACCTAATTATATCATTTAGCAAGTCTATGAAGCTTCATAGGTCAGTTCAAACATTTGTCTGCTTTGGATTTTGGCAGCATTTTTTTTAGCATTCATTGATTAAAAATGTGCATATGCAAAGGCTCTGTAAATGTTGTAATGGTAAAAGGAACATTTTAGGTAATTAGACCAATGATAGAAATTTTTGTTTCTTCAATAGGAAATATAAGAAAAACATTTGTCTTTAAGCTGTTTCTGTTAAATGTGTTGATAACTGATGTTGAATACCATGATAACTCAACCACCAGACCAGTTCTGCCCAAATCTGCTGTGCTGTTGCAGCAAACAGGCTCAGCAATGAATTCAATTTCACGGTGGCATCCTAAATCCTCCGCAACCGTGAAATTGAATTCATTGCTTTCAAAATTAGCCCTTGAATATAAAATTATTTTTTTTACTCAAAATAATTTGTTTTGTTGCTCCCAACCCATGTCTGATATTCTGTTACGTTCAAAGTACCATTCTTGACCCCATTGTTCTATTGTGCTCTCTGTATGTTTTTTTAAAGCTATGATATTATTCAAATACAGATATTTGAGTGCATACTGTATAGTGATTTCCTTGCAGTCTTACCTGCTTCTTGCACTTTCTCCACTGCCTTGGTGATTTCCGCTTTCAAAGCCTCCGTCTCATCTGCAGACACTGAAGTAGCCACTGGAACTACTGTAAACAGTCACAAGACACAAAGTAAACAACCA
The DNA here is from genome assembly GCF_010015445.1 of Perca fluviatilis. Taxonomy (NCBI): domain Eukaryota; kingdom Metazoa; phylum Chordata; class Actinopteri; order Perciformes; family Percidae; genus Perca; species Perca fluviatilis. Next base: position 29,513,557 of record NC_053116.1, on the reverse strand, counting down.
CTCATCGCTGTCCATTGCAGAGAAGTTCAGGGTGCTACCTGCCGCATTTGTCACAGGTCGAAGCCCATTATGTTGATATTTCCCCCAAAAAAGAACTTAGCCTTGAAGATGCTTTCTGACCTGTCAGCTGAGCTACAGCACTGGCTGCCAAGGCCTCGGTTGCCAGGGTGACGATGTCCTCTGTGGTGACGGTAACTATGTTAAACTCGCTATCAGAGGTGGACGCCCCTGCGCACCCATCAGCCCCCTCGTCCGTGTTGCCCTCGGCTAACACCAGCCGCTTCATGCCGGCCTTGCCGTGGTGGACGGTTTTGACGTGGGAGCGCAGATTATCCACCCGGTTGAACCCTCTGCCGCATTTATCACACAGGAAAGGTTTCTCCCCTGAGAGAGCAAGACGGAGAGAAGAAAACAACTCAAGATTTTTGATTGTTGAGTTCTGCTCCATGTAGAGAACAAGTAACAGAGACAGATAGAAAAGCGGTCTCTCACCTGTGTGAATGATAATGTGCTTCGACAGGTCTCCTACATTAACAAATGCCTTGTTGCACATCTGACACTTGTGCGGCCGGACGTTGTCGTGATGCCGGATGTGATTGGCCAGTTGACTGGACTGCACGAACCTGTCCAGAGAGAGACGTAACATGTATCCCTCATCTTGCTTCCTTCATATGCCCTGGTATATTTAAAGGGCTAGTTCACATAAATTACAAAAGAAAAATAACATATTTCCTCACTTACTTTTAGCTGCAGTTTTTGTTAAGAATTCATGGTAATATATTATTATTTTGATGGTCGACTGAACAAAACACCTTCGAGGCCATACATGTCATCTGTGATTCCCACTATTCCCTATGCAAAATAAAACTTAAAACCAATAGTTAATGTTCTCGGCTATCTTTTCACATACTGTACTTCCCAGTCTCCTTCTTGGATAATCTCAGGTAATATTCCCCAGGTACGAGTGAATTTGAAAAGTGAGCCTTCTGTAACAGCACTTATTTATCTGCTTTGCTGACCTTTTGCCACAGCGATCACACACGTAGGGCTTCTCTCCGGTGTGCTGGCGGACGTGAGCGATGAGTGAGCTGGCCTGGGTGAAGGCCTTGCCACAGATAGGACAGACACAGGGCTTCTCTCCTATAGAACATGATTTACAGTCTCACTGTGAAGGGATGTAGATAACATTTGTGTGGGGTTTCAGATGGATGCTTTCACATTCCAAAGTCTGCCTGAATGTACCTGTGTGGATGCGTTCATGCCGCTGCAGAGCTCCAGGGTCACTGAAAGCTCTCTGGCAGTGCATACAGGTGTATGGTTTCTCCCCACTGTGGACTCGCAGGTGTCTCTTCAGATTTCCTAAAAAGCAGATACCATCAAGCAAAGGTTAGGGCAAATGCCTCAAAGCAAAGACAATGACAAGTCAACTTCCTTTAGACAACATGCAGACAAACTGTAAGCAGCTGGGACTGTGTTAGTGACAGATAAAATGGTGAAAAAAACACTACTGTCAATGCATACCTGAAAAAATAACTGAAAAAGTCAATATCAGGAGGTGATTATACAGTAATTTACAAATATTTCAAGGAAAGTTGTAGCTCTGTCTGTGTGTTCCAGGGGAGTTTGTATGACCAGTTAACTGTAGCTCTCTGTTAACACCACCGGTAGCATCTTACTAACTTTAACTGAAATCATGTGACAACCGTGGGGTGGCAACGCTCATTTACATCATCAATTCACCTGTGGCAAGTCTAAAACCCAAAGATCCACCATTTACAATCATAAAAAAGAGAAAAGCAGCAGATCATCACGTTTAACAGAGATTGTTTAGAATGTGTTGTCGTCGAGGAGTCGACCTCAGCACATTTCTTTTTAAAAAGGTCCCATGGCATGAAAATTTCACTTTATGAGTTTTTTTTAAAATTAATATGCGTTCCCCCAGCCTGCCTATGGTCCCCCAGTGGCTAGAAATGGCGATAAGTGTAAACCGAGCCCTGGGTATCCTTTGAGAAAATGAAAGCTCGGATGGGCCGATCTGGAACCTTGCTCCTTATGAGGTCATAAGGAGCAAGGTTACCTCCCCTTTCTCTGCTTTGCCCGCCCAGAGAATTTGGCCCACCTATGAGAGAGAGAGACATCATGGCTTTCAAACGAGCAAAGTGGCAGTTGGTCAAGGCCACACCCCCAACCTCCAACTTGCCCCTCTCTCTCCTCCTCAATAGCTACAGACACAGAAATGGCACATCCTAAGGAAAGCTCATTGTGGGACTGGCTCTAGTGGCTGTAATTCTGCACCAAGGTGGAATTTCGGGAAAGAGACTTCAGATACAGTATTAGGGGACCACTGAGGTCTATATAAAAGCATCCAAAGAGCATCATGTCATGGCACCTTTAAGATTATTTTTTGAGCATTTTTAGGCCTTTATTAACAGGACAGCTGAAGAAATGAAAGGGGAGATAGAGGGGGGAACGACGTGCAGCAAAGGGCCGCAGGTCGGAGTCAAACCCGGGCCCGCTGCATCGAGGAGTAAAACTCTATAAATGGGCGCCCGCTCTACCAACTGAGCTATCCGGGCACCCACCTCAGCACATTTCTAACAAGTTAAGATCACTGTATAACAGAAGTCTGTGAAGGTTCTCAGTCAGAGACTTCTTCAGTTCTGGATAACTGTATAACTTCTGTATAACAGAAGTAAATCAAATTCAAGAAAAATATGGTAAAATACTATGGTCTTACCTGAGGTAGTAAACTGTTTGCCACATTCCTTGCACTTGAGAGGCCCGTCTGTGATATGGATCTTTAGGTGGGCCTTCAGATTTCCCGGCTAAAAAGCCCCCACAAAATTAGGTAAAGAGTTAAGAGACTCAATGTAAAATGCTCAGCACCACATCACTGGTAATAATAGTAACATGTGGCTACCAAACTCAGGTTTTCTACAGTTGAAGATATTGTAACATGTCAGAATTTTTTTTGTTTGTTGTACAGTCGCAAAGCCTATACAAAGCCTTCACGAACATGTTGCTACCTGGTTGAAGCGTTTGTCGCAGTATGCACACTTGTTGCCCTTCTCTGTGTCGTGCGTCTCCAGATGTCGCATCTTGGCGGTGGGGTCAGAGAAGGCCTTGTCGCAGAAGTCGCAGTGGTACGGCTTCTCGCCGCTGTGCACCAGCTGGTGGCGCTTCAGGTTGCCGGACGTGGTGAAGAGCTTGCCGCACACTTCGCAGCTGTACCGCGCTTCGCCCGTGTGGCGTTTGCGGTGCAGGTTGAGCAGGCTGATCTGGCGGTAGCTCTTTCCACAAGTTGAGCAGCAGTACGGCTTCAGAGGGCTAGGAGGCGACAGTAGCGCAATTAAAGACACAAAGCGGACAGAGCTCAATAGGCGGGTGTCAGTAAACTAAATGTCTTGCTGAAAATAAAGTAATTCACCTGTGTGTTTTCTCATGGGCTTTACACGCTGCAGGGTCAGAGAAAGCCTTGTTACAATCCCGACAGCTGAACGGCTTCTCTCCTGTGTGAATACGCATGTGTCTCTTGAAATTACCAGTGTGGGTGAATTTCTTCCCACAGTCCTGGAAAGAAAGAAAAATATGTCATGAAGAGTGAGCTGACAAAACCTTTTAATGCAAATATTTGTATGCAAATGTAACCAACATTTGCCACAAACTTCTGAAGTCGACATTTGCATAAAAGCTCCCAGCATCAACAACATCTCCAACTTTGATGGGGATGTATAAGCTTTAATGCAGTAGTAGTAATAGTTTGTTTCTACTGTCTATATTCCCGACGTTTCACTTCGGGGATTGCTCCATTGCCGCCTTAGATTCCGCCGGATATCCTCCTTTTCGGCCAGATGTATGCTTTCTTTGTGTTGGAAGTTTAAACTCCGGTGGATTTCTGAGGACTATAGTTAACTGCTCCTCAGATCTCTGCAGGGTAAATCCAGACAGCTAGCTAGACTATCTGTCCAATCTGAGTTTTCTGTTGCACGGCTAAAACAACTTTTGTTCCACTAAAACAAGTTCCTTCCTGAGGCCATTTTACAGCGGCACCAGTTCCGTCCAGCGCTTAGCGGCCCCCATGACAATTGTGATTTGTTTCTATCAACTTTGTGCCACAAGCTGTGGAATAGCACTGCTCATTATTGTCACAGTAAAAATAGTCTTGCGTTGCCAGACCTATTTCCTGAGCGCTGCGGAGGAGGGTCTGGCTAGTCCACACAGCATTCCGGGATGGGAGAAAAACGTGATCTGGTTTACTGGCATTTCTTTAAAGCAATCACAATCGTCTTGACATCGGACAGAGCAACAGTGCCGCTGCAAAATAGCCTCGAGAAGGGAACTTGTTTTGGTGGAACACATGTATGTTCAAAAGTTGTTTTAGTCGTGCAACAGAAAACTCCGATTGGACACATAGTCTAGCTAGCTGTCTGGATTTACCCTGCAGAGATCTGAGGAGCAGTTAACCATAGTCCTCAGAAATCCACCGGAGTTAAGAATGCCAACACAAAGAAAGCAGAAGGTGAATGACATCCGGTGGCACCGGAACAATCCCGTAAATTAAACATTGTCGATATATAGACTACAAAGTTGATGATATTAACTTATATGCACAAGCTAAACAAAGCATTAGGTCTGACAAAATGGAAACACTAAAGTAAAGAAGTTACAAATTGTAAATGACTACAGTTACTTTCCTCCTGCACACAGACTGCTATTTCTCACCTCACATTTGTGTGTCACGGAGCTGTAAGGCTTCGACTCCGATCGGCTGCTCATAGACGCTGACTGAGTTTGTCTCCCATCTCTTTCGCTGCCCGAATCGACTCCATCCACCTGCTCGCTAACCTCATCGTCTTCTTCTCCAGAGCCCTCTTCATCATCAGCTTCCCCGTCGCCAGTCTCTGCACAGTCGTCCTGCTGTTCTCCGGCCTCTTCTGCCGGCTCCACCACCTTCTTCTCAGATTTATTCTTTGATGTGCCTTCTTCCTCTGAGTAATTGTCTACAAGGACGATAATAGGGAACTCCTGAAAATGACATACTGTCTGAAGCCTAAACTGGAAATGGTCATTGGTATAATAGCATGTTTCTGCGGGTTTCAGAAAGGCTTTTTTTTTTTTTTAAACCGTCACGATACCTGGAATTGAATGTAAGACTAAAACTAAAGAAACACTAGAATACTTACACTAGTTCTATTGAAACCTTTTTCAAATGTGCCAATTTCCCGACTTGTTCTGTCTGGAATAAGTTTCTGTATGATGATACTCAACCAGTTCCATAACCAGTGAAAAGCTTAGAACGGGAAGAAATTTTGGGTTGATATAGCAGAGTAAACCAGCGCAGCCTGCTCACCAGGTGGGAAGTTTCGTCGAGGAGGTTTTCGGATTCTTCTCCCTCGAGAGCTCATGTAGGATGAGCTGCCAGCGGATTTCAACTGTGATTCTGTAAACAAAGAGAAAATATCTTAGTTTATTAGTCAAATAAGAAAGAGCAACACTTGCTAAAGACGCTTCAATGCATCATGTGGACCTTAAACGCCCCCAATGGACGGATTAGATGACATTCTATAAATATGTACTTACTGGGCGCGTAGTCAGCATCGGAGGGGTCGTCCTGAAATCCAGGTGCATCTTTTGCAGCACTTTCTTCTTCCTTCTTTACAGATATCTTCTTTTGAGCAGAAATAGGGGTGGTTTTGGGGTGTCGTCCTCGGCCTGAGTGGGTTCTAGTGGGGCTGGGCTTGGAAACAGTGGGATGCGTTTCAGTGGAGATGTCTTCCTTTATAGTTTCCTGATTTTGTGGGGGCTCTTTATCTTCTGAGGGGATACTAGGACTCTCCTCCGCTTGAGATGCCACTTCTGCCAGGTCACTCTCCAGTTCCTCTCTCTGCTCTACTTCACCTTGTTTTTCTTCTGGTTTGTAAGTAAAGAAAAAATTGAGAGGTTTCCTTTTTAATAGGAGATGGTGGGTGATTACTGTATATACAGTAAGGCTCCATATTGCATTGGACTGCAAAGTGGAATGGAATCTAAATGTTAAATTTGAATCAGATTAGGTTAACAGCTTAGTATAAACAACAGTGAGTAACCAGAGTAGACTGATATATTTTGCACAAAATGTGGAATTCATGAAATTGTATCACAATCATCATATCAGAGAAATACTTCACCAGATGGGAATTTTAAAAGGTTAGTATCCATCAATATTTAGCTCTGTTGTTTGTAAGTTTTGAGTGCTGTCAGTAGCTAACTAGAAAAACTAAAACACTCCTCTACAGTTTATACAGGGTGAAAACGTTGAAGGGGCTTTTAGCCTCTTAACATGTTCGAAATGTCATTACAAGTGCCTCGAACATGTTAAGAGGCTAAAAGCACGTTTAAAACTTGCCAGGTTTCAGTCTCCTGGGTGCTAACTGTAGCAGGAGGATAACACGGTGTAGGCGACACCGATTGTTTTTGTTTTTCTCGCTATTGACAGCACTCCAAATTTTCAAACAACAGAGCTACATGTTGAAATCGACCGGAATTTTCCTTTAATATCAACTCGATATAACAACAGTTAATTAATATGTATGCCTGAACAACATTTTAAAATGTAAAGCTCTGACTTCTCTTTTTTTTTTAAACGCAGGTGAAAATCTGCTACTAACTATGGATAGAGTGGGAATACTAGAGGTGTTAAAATTAATCAAATAATCGATGCATCGAATCGTGGCCATGGACGATGCTGCATCGATAATCGGCAGGCTCATAATCGATTATTTGTGTTTACAATTTCATGTAGGCCAAACAACATTTCTGTTTACATATTCTGTTATGTTTTGCACATTCAGGAAGTGCCATGTGCTCAGTGCTGTAGTTTTATGTATCCAATTTATTTAGTATTAGAGCACTGCAAAATGTTTTGTTTTTTAAGCTTAAAAAGCTATGAATTAAATATCCTATATGGCTTTAATAGAAAAATGTATTTGACGCATCTTGACTTCGAATCGAAGACATGATAATCGTAATCGAATCGGGAGATCAGTGAAGATTCACACCTCTAGGGAATACCTTGTTCCAAATAATATAAGCAATAGGAAACCTCATGCCATGGGAAGTGACAGTTAAGGTTAAACACATTTGTTTTTTTTTAAATTCATTCAACACAGAAAATGTACCTTGTTAACCCCATCTGCCCCTTTCTACACCAGCAACAAATGATTGACCTGGTTCAGCACTTTGAGGGCGCAGATGATTAAGTTGAGGACAATTATTATTACTTTAAAGGTTCGGACATGAAAATGTAATGTTTAATGCATTCATTACAAAAAACTATTTATATTGAGTATTTACAGCAGCAGCCCTATATTGAAAAAGCCGACAAAGCTTTGTGCAAATTGGACTTACCAACGGCGAAATCCAGTGTTATGAGGGATGGAGCTGGATTTGCCATTGACTGGTACGCAGAGCAGGCGTTTACAATTTCTTGCATCTGTAGAAAGTTTGCAACAGCCAGCACGTCTTCTACATTCTGTGGACTTAAAGTCAGCTTGGCAGTGTACATAAACTCCAGGACCTGACCCAAACCTGCAACGACAATCAACAATACAACAGGTCTGGTAATACAGCAGCGATGGTGGGGTACGTCTAAAGTAGGGCTGGGCGATATGGACCAAAAGTCATATCCCGATATATTTTGGCTGAATATCGATATACGATATATATCCCGATATTTTTTTCCGCGAAGTGAGAGCAAATGTTCAGTCAAAGCCCAAATCAAATATGACATGTCACAAGTAGTTTCATAGAAACAGTTGCAAAATCAAATAAATAATAAACCGGTTTCTTCACCTGGTTCATGATTAAATGCTCAGCTGTTCAAATAACAATAAAATGTAAACCTAAATACTGTATAACAGGAGTACCTTTTTTGAAATCAAAGCTCCATAGGCTATTTGTGATTCGTTCCAAAGGTCAATTAAGCTTTAGATATTAATATAATCTACTTTGTTCAAAATGTAATGCCTCATGCCTGTAAGCCTAGGTTATAGTCCCATTCTTCCACTTGATACTGCTTACACTTAAATAAACTTAAGATGAACTATCGACTACAAAACAAAGAAATTTATTATGATCGGTTCACAGATCTGAGTTCAAACGGAAACTTCACCCTTCTGAACTAAGAGTTTCTGCTTCAGGGTGAAGTTTAAACAGACTGAAATGTCCAGGCTCATTCCTCCACTATTTATTTCTGTTTGTAGCGTTGCACATGTAATTTTAACGGCACTGAGCTCCAGATCCTGCAGCCGCGAGGCGGTCGCTTCCCGGCTGTAGCTTCTTCCTCGACCGCCTGCCGCCGGCAAACTTAGTGGAACTTTCCACCGATATCGACATACAGTTCGGCTCCTGGACTACGTATAGATCCTACCGATCCCACTCTGTCTTTGGCTGGTCCGATCTGGATCAGCGGGGACCGCGCAGCAGCCGGCGGCGCTGTGTTTTTGCCCGGGGGAAGAGACGCTGCGGCCGCGGGCTCTCCGGCCTCCGCTGCCCGCCCGGAGCTCAGATTGCTGGTCGGGCGCGCATATATAATCATAAAACACATTGTCACCTGTTAAATGTTATCCATTGCTGTTTGTTCTTTTCATTTCCTCTATCGAACATAATTAAGCAGTACAAAAGTCCGGCATCTTTAGCGTTGATCTGAATGCTTCGGCCCCCTGTTCCAAGATGGCGGCGGGTTTTGACGTATGTTTAGAACCTCACGGCGACATATCTATGGGAGCAAGGATCACATTTGAACTATATCGATATATGCGATATGGTCTAATTCCATATCTCATTTAAAAATATATCGATATATTTGTTTATATCGATATATCGCCCAGCCCTAGTCTAAAGTACTATTATTTAAGTAAAGCACTATCGCTATACAAAGGCAGAACACGAGTGTCCACAGGCTGATCAGAATCAGAAAATGTTTTATTATGTAAAGGTATACGGATGGGAACCCACCTGCTGCATTGCTGATGTCAAGATGCACCACATCTTTCTGGTCCAGGAAGAGGGTGCGGAAATAGACACTGCAGGCGGCCAGCACAGCTTTGTGGGCCTTGAAGTCCACCCCGTCCACAACAAAGGTGCAGTCACACAGCAGGCCCTGCTTGCGCTGGCGGTTAAGCTGCTCCAGAACCTTCCCACTGTGCCACGGGAACTCCATCGTCCCAAAGGCTTGGGGATGGTGGAAGAGGCTGGTGGACAGGCACGGGCTCTGTGGACCGCTGACAGGCAAAAAGTCACATGTGGTTGGCTACATTAGGAAAGGCTCAAAAGGCTGATAGTCGGCTTGACCAGCTTGTCTTTAAACTGGCATGACATTTATTGGCCTTTAATTAGACACTACCAATCAATCAGCGTTGTTCACCTCTGATATGAATATGTACCCTCCCTCAGCATAGTAAAGCAATTGGTTTTGATTAATAATTCAGATGACTGACTAGAGCAATCATTTCAGCGGTTAAGATGTGAGAGTGTAATGTTAAACAATACACAGACTATTAGCCTTCAAAAAGCTACTCATCTGCAACACATTCTCAAGATCTCACTTCCCCGGGAAATTCAAGACGATGATCTCAAAACACTTTAGGGCTGCACCTAACTATTATTGTCATAGTCGATTAATCGGTTGACTTTTTTTCTTGATTAATCAATTAGTTATTTGGTCTCTAAAATGTCAGAAAATTGTGAAAAATGTGGATCAGTGTTTCCCAAAAGCCCAAGATGACGTCCTTAAATGTCTTGTTTTGTCCACAACTCAAAGATATTCAGTTTACTGTCACAGAAATATATCAATAATCACATTTAAGAAGCTGGAATCAAAGAATTGTTACTTTTGTCTCAAAAAATCACTCAAACCGACTAATCGATTATCAAAATAGTTGGCAATTAATTTGAGAGTTGACTACTAATCGATTAATCGTTGCAGATCTAAACCACTTCACCTCAGTGTGCAATTGTTTTCACTGAGTGTTGCCCTCTTTTGATTTGTTTAACTTTGTGTATTTCTCTGTTTAATGACATCATTGCAAATGAGGGAAACCTCAATGATTTCTCAGGCTTAAATTAAGGTTTGAATGAACTCTAACCTTAATACAGTTATATATCTGTAGTCACTCAGGATGGATAAATGCTTATCTACTTTCATTATTTCGACATAATGTAATACTATCTTTGTTGTAAAATGAGCACAATGACATGTAGATGCTCAAAACAGTAGTCCCATTTCTAATTATCCCCATTTCAAACTGTCATCTGTATCTGATCACAAAAGTTTTAAGAAAACGTGTAACTTCATCCTGCAACTCACTCCTATTTTACATGTAATGGACAGCGCAAAACGGTTAGGTCGATTGGGTTATATCAACACACACATCAATGGAAACCATTCTTAAAATTGTACTGAGGTAACGTTAACTCTGCCTTCGCGGTAATACAAAAGTTAAACAAATACTTTATCTTGTAGAAAGTGTTTCTGATTTGTGCTGTAACGCTACTGATGTTGAATAGCAGTGGTCTCTGCACTAATGGATGCAGCTAGTAATATAAGGCTCCTTTTCCTACAGGATCCCACCAGAATATGCTCGAGACAGAGATACGATTTTTAAATTGTGTTAACAACGGAAAAAAAAATAAAAAATAATAATAAGCTAGCTAACGTTACATTGTATTTCATTGTTGAAACCTATGCTAAGCTGCTTGATGCAGCAATGAAATAAAATGTAACGTTAGCTAAAGTTAACCAAACCACAAGTAGCAAAAAAATAGCCAGAATGACACCAGCATTTAGCTTCAACTGACGTCGGCCATGAACTACTCGCACTAGACTCAAACTACTGGGAAAACAACATTAAAGCTGTGTTTTGTGACTGGAAATGAAGATTTTCTAAGTTTTGACAGCTTTGTTTGACAGTGCAATCCATCGATTACAATTCCTTCATCCTTGTAGCTTTGTTATCAGGGATTAATTTAGCGTGCCTTGACAAGCATATAGTGAAGGGACAAGATGGCGGACCGATGAGTCGGGCCTGTCTTCATCCCTTGTTGTTTTATCAGCTAGCTTGCTCATTTCGCTCAATTCAAGCGCAGTTATGATAAAAACAAACTCCCGAATTACCTTCTTGTTGTAGCTTTTTCGCGCAGAGTTCAAAGTGCTGCTCATGCGGTGATATGGAGTGTTTGACTCCGTTAGGAAAAAACAACCCAATCGAGTTTTTCGGTGATCGATCCTGCCCCGCTGACCACAACTCCATCCACCGCCATCTTCCTCTCTCTGATCGATTGATAGGGACCGGCCGGATGTATCACAGGAGCACGCGCAGTGTGAACACGTGCTGTGCTGCTGATGATGACCACGAGGTGGCGCAATATCATCAAGTTATTCTGTTTTTTGTATGCATCCATGGGTGGCACACACCACAGCCACCAACACTTTAGATGTCATTAAGCCGATTAAACACATTTCAAGTTGGAGCCAATGAGCTACTGAAAAGTAAACCCACCAAAAACCTTTCTTTTTTTATTTAAAATTCTAAATCATAGTGTTGGCTTCTATACTAGGCTACTGAGTAGTATCAAAACTGTATTATGCAAGGTCTTTTAAGAATATAAATAGCCTACTTGCAAAGCACTCTTCAAGGGAACATAAAAATCATTAATTTCAAGGCTACTTACAGCCTACAACATTATAAATTAGGCTATGTAATGTTGTCTTCCACACAGAGAAGCATGCCAAAATGCAAAGGCCTCAGCCTGGCTCAAACATAGAGTAAATTACAGTCACATAATTATTTTTTTTGTATTTCTCAAATAAAAAAATTCAAAGTCCACTCCCACATATTTATGTGGATAGTTAAATACCTGGGAGTGATCTTGGATCCTGTATTAGATTTTAAAAACCATGTTAAAAGGGTTTGTCGTGTTTTGAAATTTAATATTGCTAACTTCAGGCACATTAGAAGCTCTTTGTCATTGGAAGCAGCTAAATCTTATTTTAATGCAATGATTTTATCGCATATATTGTATTGTATGTCCTCATGGTCTCAAGCCAAACAAACTGTTTTAAATCCTCTTAGATCTTTACATAATCAAGCTTTGAAAATCCTAGACAAAAAACCTAGACGGCACCACCACTGTAGTATACTGGAGAAGTACAGTATTTTAAGCTTTGATAATTTGATCAGGTATTCTGATATCTGTTTGGTTCACAAAATTCTTAATGATACCGCTCCACCCCCTTTAAAAACATATGTACAGCTACGCTCTAAACTGACAAACAGAGCCTTGAGGTCTGTATCCAGGGGTGATTGCAATGTTCCCAAAAGAAAATCAGTTTTTTCTCAATCAGCCTTGTCCTATAAAGCAGTCAAAGAATGGCATGGGCTTCCTAACACTTTAAAGAATATCTCAAATTTTAAAAGCTTCTCGCGGGCAGTTAAATACTTCCTTTTAGACCATCAGACCTGCTCTCACTAACGCTTTTTATTCCATTGTTGTGTATATCTGTGTATTGCACCTTCGGTGTAAATAGTCTATTTACATTGTCTTAACTGTCTTTGTTGTATAAACATGTTATGTTTATTGTTTTTGTCATGTACTTAACTCTGTTATGTCATTATAATTGTGGAGGACTATAGATGGAAAGTAGCATAATGCTAAATCTGGTGCAGCCATCTTTTTAATGTAACTGCACATTGTCCTGCTAAATAAACTAAACTAAACTAAAAACTAAACTAAACATAACAAAGGCTTCTAAATTATTTTTGCTTGAATAGAACCTTTGAAATTCTTTTTTTTTCATGTAAGCACAACAGATGCCTCATAAACACACATTTTTCTGTTTTATTTTCCAAAATTAAGTGCTATTTAAATTGGGTTTCAAAGCCTTCTCCATAGTGGCAGCAATAAAAGTCAAAGGGAGAAATGCTGAAGCCATTATCATTTGTTTGCCTAAAAAACATAGGCTATTAGTATACAAATGTAGAAATCAGCTTTTTAAATGAATATCATCTTCCCAACCTCAGGCCCATACCTTTAATAAAAACAATTTGCCATACATCAATCAAAAGGTTTATACATTGTCCAATGTTTATTGTCAAAGCAGGATCATTTTATTCACACAAATAATAATATACAATAAATTATTATTACTGTAACGTGGCAACTATCAATTTCAGAGGTGAGTCTTCAGGAGTGAAGTGTGAACTGATCAGTTAATTGCTGTGTGTGTGTGTGTGTGTGTGTGTGTGTGTGTGTGTGTGTGTGTGTGTGTGTGTGTGTGTGTGTGTGTGTGTGTGTGTGTGTGTATGTGAAAATGCCGTACATGTCCAACTCCTGTGTTGCAATAGGTTATGTGCAGGTATGACCTATTGCTGCTGTGTACGTATGGTGAACTAACTCAGAATATCAATGAGCAGCAACAGGCATTGTTGCAGTTGTGGAGGATGGACGTGGCATGTTTTATAGGGCACAACTGTCTGAGTATTTAAAGTAGAATGGTTTAAGTGAAGACAGGAAATGAGGAAGTAGCATAAAAACAAAAAAAGTGAGAGGTTTGTGATGAGAAAGCCGATCCCTCTCTAGATCTTGATCTCGGTGCGGAAGGTCTGTACGAGCTCGTGTTTGGCCGGGTGTCGCCGTGCCCTGACCGTTAGGGTCCCTTCGGCACCCAGTGATGATGTCACTGAGGTGGGGTCCACATCCTCAGGTAGTTGGCACTTGTGTGTAAAAGTGTTCATCACTGAACCATCCTGGGCCAACTGCCAAAGACAGAATGTTAGCAATGACTTAATGTATTGTGACTCCACAGAATCCACAGACCCCAGTTTAATATGATTTTAGTCATATCATTGGAACACAAAATTGTTTTTAAAGACTATGTATACTATTCAATATCAAAAAGAAGGCTGCCCACCTTTTCTGCACGAACTTCAATCTGGTTGTTGGATGTGGTGACGATGACATCTTCAGGGGAGAAGTCTCGCACGTCAACCGTGAACTGGTATGAATCCCCAAGAGTCTTGATATTTCCAGGACTACCTAAGGCCAAAGGTTTGAGAAATGATCTTAGACCATAGGAGGAAATAGAAGTAAATCTATACTTGCCTCTTTGACAAATCATTTTCACTGAATTCTCATTTACGCTACATGCTAAAGAGGGTAATCACATGGTCTGATAATTGTGGGCTGGTGATAATAACGATATAGGAATCGGTAACAGTAATCGGTAAATGTTACAGGCTCTCATTGATTTAAAAGACTACATCATGTTATTGAAAGATTTTCAGTTATTGACATTTCGGTGTTACATGCCAACAACTTAGAATACAACATTATTCAGGCTAACTATTTTCTTCTGAGATTACAAGCTTTCTTTAGAGGCAAATTAAGCAAGCCCAGATCTGTGTATATCCTGGGAACCCAATTTTAAAACACATACCTTTTAAAAGGTCAGTACATTTTTTGAGAAAATCTGTTTTAAGGCAGGAACAATAGAATACACACAGTAGGAAAATGAATGCTGGCTTAATTCCATTAAGCTGCTTCAGTTTCAGGGTCTTGGTGCTTGCTTTGTTAGTTTTCACATCACTGAAAGGATGAGTATGTAAATACTATTGTATTTGCCAATGAAATTTGAGTACTTTATATTCTTAAAATAAAGGCACATAAGTGGTAATTATCTAGCTTTCTACATATTATTTGACCTTAAATATGTCACATTAATTATTTGGCCATTCTTTTTTTGCATCACAGCAGTTCTGAAAGTGGTTTATATTATTTATTTGGTTTCATGGAATTGTGGAAGTGTCTTTTTAGACTTTGACAGATTTGGACTTAAACAAATTTCTTTTCTAAATTGACCATCTTTGATTAGAAAAAAAGTCAAATGCATGACATTGCAAGATCTTTAGAATTTACTGAAGTAAATGGCTATGACAATTATGAATGTAATATTCATGTTGGTGGAACCAAATTCAAAATTGTATGATAAGGCTCTCTGTGGTTATACCATAGGTGGGAGCCAGCATACTTAGCTGTATATTGTTCTGGTATGAAGTTCTACAGAGAGTAATTGAAAAGTCGCAGTTCAGATCTGAGCAATGGTTTGATTTTTTAGCAACTACCAATAATTTTCATTCTTTCCCAGACAGTTGTTAACCGTCTGTCTGCTTTTTTTGTGGAGGGCAGTTAGTTAAAAGATTTATCAGAGCCATTTCACTAAAAGCAGCTGTCTGCTGCTGTTGCTGCTGCTGAAAGATGGAGTAGATGAGAGCAGAGTTTGGGGGAAAGGAAAATGGCCTAAAAAGCGCTGTATAGCTGAGAGGAACTGAAGAGTCGGTTGATACGGTTCTGTGGGGTTGTGACTATGAGGGACACCCTTCACGTTACACCTAGTCACTTGTTCCATTGTTTGTTTGTTTTTTAAAGCTATTGATTAGCTGTATGGAAAAGGTTTATGGCAGTAACAGGATAGAGTAGAGAAACATACGGTAGTCAAGCAGTCTGATGCTGGTCAGTGACAGTCTGTCCCCAGAGATTCTGAGCTCAGTGAAGAACTTTTTGATGACACATGACCTCACACACAGACCGGACGTGAGTGTGCGTGAGATATTAGCTCTGACTTCCAATGCAGGTTAGTTTGACAGTGTGACATCATTCCAACTGTGTGTGTAAGCACTGTATTTGGTGTGTACACTGGTCACCAGGCAACCATCTGGTCATTCCTTATGCAGGCGTCATTCAAGATACTCAGTGTGTGAAGTCACACTGCTGGCGGCCAGTCCAGCATTCCACAGCTTGCTTGTGTGTGTGTGTGTGTGTGTGTGTGTGTGTGTGTTTGGGTGTGTGCCTGGCTTTCCCTTTGGCTTTCCACCCATCCTTAGGCTCCTGTGCACTCTTATGGGATACCAACAATGGTTCCAAAACAATTCAACTCTGTCCCTGATACATGGGCCACATGGACTCCGAGTCCATTTAAAGTTTAGATGTCACACATTCACACGTCTGTGTGCGCCAGCAGTGACTGTTATAGAGCAGTTCACACATTATTGAGCTAGAAGATGAACCACAGGCACTGTAAAGTGAAATGTCTCCTGACCTTATAATGTGAAATTTAAACACACATATGCCTGAAAAACCTGGAAGGGAAAGCTGATTAATGCCTCCATTTCTACAGAAATACAGCCTAAACTTAGAGTGTGTTCCCTTGTGTGCATCTGTTTTCTTTTCTTCTTCTTCTTTTTTTTACACTAAAGTTATTCCATCAAACCGTGGCTACAATCTTACTTAGAAATATATTTGTCCACACACATCAACCACACTAGAGTCCCTTTGCCTTTTCAACTCTGTCCTGCCTGTTTCTTTCTCCCTCCTCTGAACTGCCACCTCGGACATGTTTTATCACCACTTTATGGAGAAAAAAACACCACACTTTGAACAAAGAGCTTCCAAGCACAGACATAGATCTACTTTACAGCCAAAGCTGTCTCTTCAACCTGCTGTTGCTATTATTTTCATACCACTTTTGTATACAAAAGGAGTAACAGAGACCAAAAACTGCTTCCAACTTACTGGAAAACCCCAAGGCGTCGCTCCCAGGCCTCATGAAGGAGCCAAAGTCCTCAGCAAACAGTCCCCGGCTCTTCTCCATGTATGGGTTACCAGAGGATGAGGATGAGGTCTGGTGGAAACTACGCTCCGATCGATAGGCAGAGGAGTTGGTCACACTCATGGATGGCTGAGAGTGCTGGGTAAGGCAGAGGAGGAAGAGTAAAGGGAGGGAAGAGGGAGGCGGAGAGAGTGGATTCTTATGGGCGCTTAAATGTAAGAAATGTTAAACACAGCTCTTCTGTCTTCTTTCTGTTCTTCCTATCTCTTGTTTTTCTTGTCTGTGTTAGGTAAAGTCCTTTATTTTCCCACTTTCCTGAAGCCACCCACCCATGGCCCTTATATAGTGTATGGTCCCATGTGTGATTGGGAGGTGCGCACATGTGTCACAGCTCATTGGGAAAGGGTAATAGTGTTCTATATTTATCATGAGACGCACAGAGCGATGGAGAGAGGGGTCTGTTGTTGGAAAAGGTCTGGACATTGAAGGCTATGAGGTTAAGAGCATGGTCAGAGAGCGGCATTTGATAGAGAGAGGTAGAGAAGGGCCGGGGGGGGACAACAGTTGTCATTTCAGATACACCATGCCTAAAATAGCTTCCCTCGCCTCTCTTTAATTCTGTCTGTGCCGCTTTCCTAACATTATGTGCTATGCCTTTGTCCTGACATTGGATCCTCACATGGTTCTGCCATTAAATGACGTCAGCGTTTTCACAGCGTCTCATTAGAGAGGTTTTTGTCATCTGTTTAATGAGTTAATCTCTCAAATGTTAAACCTCCGAGCACATATACACCAAATGATACGCCGGAAAATGCTGTTTTGCCGCTGAGCTGGGTGGAGAGAGGAAAGTCAATTTAAAAGTGAAAAAGGAGCCTTGCCTCTTATTTCAGAGTATAAGTTAGGAGCAAAACAAAGATGGAAAGAATGTGCTTGAAAACAAAGCTGTCAGCGGGAGCAGGGGACTTAGTAGTGACATTGCTTTGTGGCTATTAATATCTGCGTGGAGAGCACAGGCCATGATGATAAGGAAACTCACTGCTCTCCTCTTTGCTGCTGACAGCTAATCTATTAAAGTCCATGCATGTGCTCATTGACATTACATATTTGACTTCTGCTTTTCAGTCAAGAGTGGGTTGCCTATAATATACATATGTGTATGACACATATAACATCACTCATCATTACAACTGCAATGCCAATCATTAAATATCTGCAATCACAATCATCTTGAAATTGAAATTCAAGGCAGTCCGCTGTTGATAAAAAATACACAAAGGTTGCCATTTTTTTGTTTTAAAGCCACGTTTGAAAGGTTACCAGACATTACAAATGACACCACACAGCGATATGTTCTCCCAGTCTTATCAGTATAGAGCTCAGAGCCCCTGCTGAAGGTCTAAATCCAGCCCAGCAACTAACCTACTCCCTGCCAGGGAGCACAGAGCCTCCACCCCTCCATAGTAACAGCAGTAATATTGTTGGTTCATACTGGCCTTTTATTCAAAATTAGACAGTGTTTTGCACCTCTGATGGAGCTGTCATCAAGACCAAAGTGGTAGTCTGCAAAATGTGTTAGGAAATGTCAGTGATGTTGGTCATATTCATTTTTCAACAAATTTGTGTCATTTTATTATAAGGTTTATATAAGGTTGAATTAATCTTAGCTGGTACGTATCTCAGTTTTCAAAAAGTTAAAACCATTTCATACGGCTGACTTTTTTTTCAGTTTGGTTGTTGGGAAGCGAGGAAGCTCTCGATGATAACAAATAAGAGGTATGTATTGGAAAGCTCAGTAGATCATAGCACCTTAACAACTTCAAAGAAATGAATGGTCTATTTAGGCATCCAGTGTGATCCCTGCCTTAAGGCGTTCAAATATGTAGCTCAATGTCAATGAATGAAGATGAAACATAAACACTAAGTGTTGTCTTGTGACGTTAAAAGCGAGATAAATAGTGTTTACCATGTGATAAAGTTTGGATGGAGTCAAATGCATAATATTGATAAAATATGGCTTATAATCATTTCAGGGAGCCGGCTAGAAACACAGGATTTATGCAAATGACAAACAAGAATAACAACCAAGAGTGAGAGGAAGAATCTGATCTCTCTGATGTCAGTAATCCACGTTGTCTCACCAGTGACATGAGTCACCTCTATATGTATGTTTGTGTGTGCATTCCTATCTGCCCACAAAAAGCACTAAAACACACACACGCACGCACGCACGCACTGTGTTTGGGTTGTGTCTGCTTCAGCTGCTGCGTGTTGCATAATGTTGCAGATGGAGCGTTCAAGTCCCAGTGATAGACACATGGTGGCTGAGCTAGGTCATCTCACGTATGGTCGGCTTGGTATGCATATGTAGTTATACAGCTGTTCATGAAAAAACTTCTGAGAACACTTGAAAATCTCATCTGATCACCTATTTAGTTTTGTATTTCAAGATTTTTCATTTTGTAATTCCTTTGAATAAAAAAAGGACGTGAAATAGAAATACTTATTTGTAAATGTATTCATTTTCAGATGTTGAAACTGTGTTACAGTTATCTGCCTGAGGAGAAATGTCTTAGTTTGTCAACAATGATTATTTATGAGAGTTAAGTAAAGTAACCCTCCTGTCTGGCTCTGCGGTCGCCTGGGTGTGCCATTCCCATGGAAACAAGTTTTTATACAGAGAAAAGCAGTCTGTATGTGCGTACATTTCAATGGTGTATGCGTCTGTATGCGTGAGTGTGACGGATGTTCACAGCATGCAGATTTCAAATCTCAATAATAACACAAGTGTTTATTGAAAGCCCCAATGGGAGGTGGAACTGAGGAAAATAAACATTAACTAAAGAGGCTAATTTGAAGTCTATGTTTGTGTGTGTGTGTGTGTGTGTGTGTGTGTGTGTGTGTGTGTGTGTGTGTGTGTGTGTGTGTGTGTGTGTGTTCAAGGATCTGAACAATGATTACCTTGACCTTGAGCAGTCTGCATAATTTCCTACAAAGTGTCGGATATTTACAGGATTCATGATTATTCTTTTCATGTTGAAAGACTTTTCTGATCCCTGCAGGCTTTTCAGATGAGTCTTTGAAGCCAATCACTGACACAAGGAAGGTCATGGCAATATCCATCTGAGCTGTAAAACGTTGATCACACTGAATAGTGCCATCATGGTAATAATGGAGGACAGATAATCATAATAAAACTTTTATTTCACCTTGTACTTAAAAATTAAACAAAATCATTAGAAATAATTAAAAGTTTTTGAACACTAGTGGTGCTTATGGAGCAGTGTTTTATTAATGTGTTTCCGTTGTATCACACTATTCCACTGATCATTAGTTGGGGGCCAAAGTAGTTAGCAACATGCCAACAGAAGCAGCTAAGAAGAAGACTGCTAGCTGGCAAACATACAGAGCTTCATAATGAGTTTCAGCTTAGTATTAAGCTGTCGGCCCACAACTTTACTGTTTTGGTTATGTTTTCAGCTGCAGCAAGCAGCTGTTAGCGATTAGCTTCTCAACATTTCTCTGAGCATTTAACAGCAAAAGAGCTTTAACCCTCCTGTCAAATTTGACCCATTTTCTAAAAGTTTCTATATCAGAAATTTGGGTTTTTATCAACTAAAATGTCCATAAAAATAACATGGAAGGTTCCATACGATGCTCTTTACAAGTAAAATAAATGATCAGTTCACTACTTTCTTTGAATTTGGGTGTTTTATTCAATTTTATAGCATTTAAAAAAAAAAATGATAAAAGAACATTGAAAAAGTGACAAAAATGACAGAAAAAGCTTAAAAAAAAGTGCAGAAGAAAGTGACAAAAACATTGGGAAAAGGGGAAAAAAAAACTTGGAAAAAGTAACAAAAACCTAAAAAAAAAAGAAAAAACAATTTAGAGAGTTGGTAGACACCAAAAAGTAAACTAAAAAAGAGTGAATATTGGACTTGGACTCTCGCACTGCATTTTTGCTATCAAGACCGATGAAGGGCACTTGTTCCTCCAAAGAGTTAATATTAGCTACCCTGTCAACCATGACTGCTCCATCAATTCTATGCTAATATCTTAACAGAGGTCAGTGGTGGTACCAGCTACCTGCACTACACCCACACATATAACCGTACGCACAGATATAACACTTCTATTGCAACCAGGTAAGTCTATCTGTTTTTGATGTGTCTTCGATTTGTCTTCTGTTTGTTTTTTGTCACCATTGAGCCTCAGTGTTTGTTTGAGACTGTTTTAACAATTACACTTCAAGACAGAATGAAGAGCCTGGATGAGGCTCCTGGGAGTAAGACATTCAGCGAGCACAACAACTGGGACCAAGAAAATCAATCGGCAGCATCCCATAATACGAGTCTGCTCCTTGGTGATCCGTGGACACCATGCCGACGGTCCCGCGCAACTGTCAAAGGTCAGACTGAAGTGGAAAATCAGTAGAATGGGATCAATACTGACCCGATCAATACGTCAGAGAGTAGCTATCGTAGGCTATATCGTAGCCAATCTGCATGTGATATTCTTTTACATAGTATACAGTTATGTAAATACAGTTATTTCAATTAGTGTGTGTATGTGTGTGTTTTCTTCTTCTTTATTCTATTGGGTTTTGTATCTGACCACATTCCAAATGAAGATCCTTAAAGTCTTATAGCCCTCTTCCATAACCCAAATTTAACAACCCATAACCTGAGGGTTAGCCATAGAGACTATTATTATTATCATCATCTATTTCTATGGGCTTAGCATAACCTTTTAAGAAACTTGTGAGGCCCTGGTACGATGTTCTGCATATACTGTATGTAATTTTCCACTGCTCCATACAATTTTTATATTAATAATAAATAACTTATTTTTTAATAAACAAATACTACTTTAGGAAGGCTAACCCATGTGTTTGTGTCCTTAGAGTGGCTGTTGAAGCTGAGGTGCTGTTTGGGAACAGTGTGTGGAATGGAGTGGTATTGCTACGCCGCTCTAGGAATTTTGACTGCCATCCTTAGCTTTTTAATGGATCTAAGTGTGACAAAGCTGCTGAGAGGTACGCGCATGCACGCACGCACGCACGCACGCACGCACGCACGCACGCACCGCGCGCACACACACACACACACACACACATTAATGTTTGTTTTTTTTCACTTCCCTTGTAGCTCACCAATGGCTTTATATAAAGCTGGAGGGCAACAGTCTGCTGCAGTTCTTCTGCTGGACTCTTTACCCAGCATGCCTTTGTGCTGTCTCATCATCATTCTCCCACAATATCTGTCCCTTCTCCACAGGTCTGTCAAATCAACAGGTATACAGTTAGTAGTCTCACTTTGCCAGACCTATGTCCACAGCCTTGTGTCAGTGCTGGATTATGTTCTGGCCACACCATCTATCTATTCTGGGATAGGGGAAAAATGCTCTGGCTTGTTTGTATTTCTTTAAACCAATCCCAACAGTCCTGGGTGGTGCTAAGCCCTAGCGGAGATAGCGAGAGGGGAGGGTGTCAGGCTTTATCCCAGCAATGTACATCCGTTGAACAAGTCTATACAGTTAGCGATAAGCTAGCTGCTAAAGAGGAGTTGGTGGAGATCACAAACAGCACAAAAAGCAGAGTGAATATTGGTCTCACCTTTGTCAGGTTGACACAAACATGGCTCCAAATTAATGCTAATGTTGCTTTGTATTCGCTGGATGTGTAACTAGGAAACTGTTTGCTAATAAGTGTGATATTATCTTTCAAATCCAGTGAGTAAAAGAATATGTGCAATATGAAAAGTCAACTATGATTTTATCTGTCTCACAGAAAATATTTAAAGCATGATGCATTTCCAGGAAGCAGATATCTATGCTGGTTTTTCAAATCTTGGTGTATGGTGTATGACATACCTTTTCTGCCCCAACACCCTGTCTGTAACAGGACATTACCCCTCCTGTCCCAATCAGCTTCATGTTCATGTTTATGCCCTTGGCCCCTAAGGTATCAGTATATGTCAGATATTGCTCTCTTATTGCTAAGGAGTAAAGCTTTGTGACGAACCCTAAAAGGGAAAATGTGCTTGATTTATGTGACCAAGTTCCCCAAAGGAGCATTTTGATGACTAAAAAACATGGTGTGTAGTGACAACATAACTTTACTAATTATAAACTAAATTATTCTTCATTTTTATTTGTTTTGTGCTGATCGTCCTTAAAAACCCATCGTCCTTGCTACCCCCCTTACCCTCTATTTAATCATTGTGAAAACATTTCTGTGCATTCACTAAGAATAGCTTTTTTTAAAACTTCTTGATTTCTTTAGTAATTCTGGGACATTCAAAAATACTGTTACTTTCTTTCTCCTCAGGTTCGGGGATACCAGAGCTGAGAACCATGCTGGCCGGTATTGAAATGCCTCAATATTTGTCTCTCACTAATATGTTTACCAAGTATCTGGGCCTTATCTGTACACTGTCAGCAGGCAGCACTGTTTACCTGGGCAAAGTGGTGAGAGACGTCTCAGTTTACATTTTTACATTTACATTTTTTACATATAAAATATGTAGATATTCTTCAAAACTGTGTTGTCTGTTATGAGCATTGTTCTCTATATTTGCCTCACATCAGGGTCCATTTGTGCATCTTTCCACCATGGTTGGAGCCTACCTGAGCAACCTCTGCAATCTCATACAAGTCAATGAGAAGGTAAACCACAGTAAAGTAATTCAAAAATTAAGCGCGTGGACGTGCCACTGAAACTGGCTTCCGTAAATGTTGGCAAAGTTAATTAAAAAAGTGTGGAACAATACGAATAAAAATACATGTTATTGTTACTTTCCGGTCTCAAAAGAGAGCGCGCATTACAGCATCTTTCTTTTTTAGGAAAAAGCTGCTGGAGAAATGCTGGTTGTAGCTGCTGCAGTTGGTGTAGCCAGCTGCTTCGGAGCTCCCATCACCGGTGAGAGAGCAAGTAAAGGTTCAGCAGAAATTCTGCTAGATATATACATAAACAGATACAGTAACATTCTGCTGCAGAATGTTTATGTATCTGCTTGCGCTATATCTGTCCTTCTCACACTTGTTAGCTTCACATATTTTCTCTTTCCTTTTCTCCTCCCACACACCTCGGCTCCTCCATCATGTATATGTTCATCATTTTCTCTCACCTCTTCCTCCTTTGATCACCTCTGCCTGATATTTAAAGCTTCTCAGCTCACTGCTTACTCTATTTTTGGTAGCCTTGTTAGGGGTTCGGCACCTCAGCTTCAAATTCACATTGTAAGATACATTCAAAATGTCACTATCATAATTAACATAAAATATTAGACTGTTTTTAACACTTGAAATAAATATACATTTTTGCATTTCCTTTTTACATGATTTTTGCCACACATGCAGGAGAGAGGATCATTTGTCACTGTTGTCTCAAGAGTTCTGCTCATGTAGCTGGGATAACTTACTGCTGTTTTTAGAATAGTCTAAAGTAGCTTCCTCTCACTTCTCTGCTCTTCTAGGTGTGTTGTTCAGTGTGGAATTGATGTGTTCTCACTTCGCCGTGAGGCATTATTGCCCATGTTTCTTCTCAGCCGCCTGTGGGGCATTGACCTTTCGCCTGTTCTCAGTGTGGAGTGGAGATAGAGGTAATGGAGGTCAACTCATGGTCAACAAGGAGAAGGTTCACTTAAGAGTCACTACCACCTGGACCTGAGGAAAAGGGGCGACAAACCCAATAACATAACCTAAGATCCAAGATGTTTTTTATTGAAGTGTGGATTTAGCACCATCTATATGGCCAAAAGTTACATTTTTCATGGTTTGAGCGTAGACCCCTTCATTCCAATTAAGTAAAATCTTAGTGTTATGCATACGATACTTTAGAAATTGTGTGGTTCCCAAGTTTGTGGCAATAGTTTAGGGAAAGCTCATTCCTGTTTCAACATGACACGGTCCATAAAAGAACCGGTTTTCCGAGTTTGGTGTGGTGGCAAATACCCCGGTTACAGAATCTGGTGGAAAGCCCTGCCAGACGTGTGTAAGCTGTTATAGCAGCATATTAATCCCCATGGTTTTGGAATTAAATGTTCAACAATCACAAATGGCTGTAATGTTCAAGTGTCCATGCACTTTTGGCCATATAGCATATGTGCTGAAATCAACAGACAACCCTAACAATTTATATATATAAATATATTCTGTAGGCTATATATGTTTGCCAATAAGCATGGTCATGTTAAAATGCAAAATTTTTCAATTGAGTTTGGTCTGGAGAGCGTCATCTCCCCCGCCCCCTCCTCCCCAGACTCGAAGTTCACAGAAGTTTCTAGGTTGAGACCGCAGCATCCATAGTCTCGTTTTGCCAGACCCTCCTCCAAAGCGCAACAATGTTGCTAGACACTTGTCTCACATAGCCAGACATTAATTCACAGCACAGCGGACTAGCTTAAGTTAGATGCTGGCATGCTTGACAGTCATAGAAGCCTGTGTTCACGCGGAGCTCTGTACCCAACTGACAGGCACATTTTTTTTGGCTTAGATTTACAGTAGGAACCGCTAAAAACACAACAACCTCGCCGTCCTCTCCACCCAACTGAACACACTTTTGCTACGTTTACACGTGGCCGGCTGTTTTCATAAACGGACATTTCAACCTCTCCGTTTTCAGAAAAGTGTTCGTTTATATGTACCCATGCATATATGCCGTCAACGCAGTCAAGAGCACGCCAGACCTGTAGGTGGCAGTGTAACGAGAAGCTCAAGCCCACGTTAGCCAATCAGAATCCTGACAATAGCAACAACAGCAACCAATCACGTCCTCTTTCTCTCTCTCGGCTGCCTAAACCTCCGTTTGTCTCAGTTTACATGCAAACGTGCAAACGAAGTTTTCCAAAATCTCCACTTTGGCCAGAGTTTTTAGAAATAATCGTTTTCTGTGATAAAAACGGGGTTTACGTGTAAATGAGAGGCCAAACCGCAGGAAAATATCTGCATCTTCCCTTCGTGTAAACGGGGCCTTTATTTGCTTAGAATAATGGTAACAATCGCTAAACACACTGCAAATTTTGGTCCTCCCTCACAATTTCCAGCCCCCTTCTTGGCTTAAAATAATTCACCGTTGTCGGCTACGGCCGCTGAACAGGCTACACATTACAGGCTAAACAGCCATGGCCCGCTTGCCTGGTCCTCCAGTAACATTAGCAGGGTTAGCATAGCGCCGTAAGCCTGGAACAGTCGGGATCACTTTACTGGCTGTGTCTCAATTTGTTTTTGCGAGTAACCAACTCGGGTACTCTACCTATATAATTCAATGTGAGTACACAAATGTTGAAATTACATAAAATGCCCGTCCCTTGAAGCCGTGATAAATTAGCATGAAGCTAATGTTTTCCTATTCAGGAGGAAATTAGCCAACTCTGCATCCCTTTGGGCTCTAAGCTGTCTCCATCTATCAAATACATCTCCAATATTTACCCGGGGTTTGTTACGTCTCTGGTCACGGAAGTGTTAGAAACATGTTGTTTTTTTTTATGTCGGATAGAATTTATCTCCGTTGATCCTGTTCGTTTGTTTGCTGCTTTCATGGCTTACAGCTGTAGCTCGCTGGGTTTACGTTTTTACAGGTATATCTGGCAACCCGGCCTGACTGTCAAACTGGGCAGTTGATAACAACACACAGGCCAAAACACAAACAGACATTCCATCACGGAACGGAAATTTAAAATAAAAAATAAAAATTAGCATTGTTGTCAGAAAAGATAGTATTTTAACTAAGCATGTTTCCTTAATATCTGATGACGCATTGGGGTCATTTTTGGATTTATTACAGTAAATGTATTACACATTGGACCTTTAAGCTGACAGACAGTGAACTTCGATAAAATTTATTGCAAATCAAGTGAGGGAAGATTAGATTTTGAAGGGCTGTGGGAGAAATTGGAGCGATCACTTCAATTTGTTTTGTTCACAGAGACTCCTCAGGCATTGTTCAAAACTAATTTCCCCAATGCTTTACCTTTCTACCCGCTGGAGATTCTGCCGTTCGCTTTCCTGGGGTGAGTTTATTTTTGACAGTATATGCATAGCTAAACAAGTCCTCTGTATGCAGAGGTGTATAAAGTACTAGAGACCCATACTTGAGTAAAAGTACAAGTGCTCTATCAAAAAAGTGACTTGAGTAGAAGTTGAAGTGCTCTTTAAGCACCCAACTTAAGTGGAAGTACTAAAGTATTCAACATTTTTTGTACTTGCAAGTACTTTATTTTAAAATGTACTACTCAAGTACTAAAAGTAAAACTACAAGTATTGTGTTATGTAGTTATTAAAGAAATCAGTCAAATTTTGAATATCATATTGTTGGAGTTCAACTTTTTACTTGGTATTAAGGCAGTCACAAGCTGTATATTGCTGGATATGAATGAAGTTTCTGAATAAACCCCAAAAGGTACATTAATGTCACAGCTGTAATAACTACTATTATCTGATATAACAGTGGGTTATTAATCACTTATTAACAATTACTGAAATAAAATGTGTGATGTAGTGGAAAGTTAGCAAGCTAGCAAAATACAGATAAACTAGCAGCTTCACATCACAGGGTCAAACGGTTAACATTCAGGACTCACTGCAGACTGAAACAACTCAGGAATAGATTACTCTGCTGCAACAATGGCTAAATAGAAAGAGTACAAACTTACATCGTCTCTGACTTCTGAATGGGCGATCGCCGTAATGAAAAGAAACAAAACGCGATCTCGGGGATCTTTTAATTATCGTACGTAACTAACGTAGCCGTAACTACACCTACACACACTATAACCTACACAGTCTCCGTAGTGTGAGGCATTCGCAACAGTAACGAGTAACGATGCAGCACATAAAAAATGTATCTGAGTAAAAGTATTAAACTCATCGAAAATATGTACTCAAATAAAAGTGGAAGTAGGAGAAAAAAAAATAATACTCCAGTAGAGTACAGATACAGCCTTTTAGTACTTAAGTACAGTAGTGAAGTAGTTCTACTTCGTTACTATACAGCTCTGTCTAAATGTCTGTGTCTCACAAATAAAACTGATATTTAGTATCCATATTTGTATACAAGCCACAATGAAAAGTCTTTGACCAGTTCTTTGACCAGTTTTTTTTTCTCATACCGATCATTTCCTGGCCTCCTACTTCTCCAAGTCTGACTTCTGATAATCTATTGCAGTCTGAGTTTAAATAAGCCTCTTGTCTCCCACTGTGGACTGAGTCTGCTTTCTGTCTGGAAACAGGCTGCTGTGTGGAGCTGTGTGCTGCTGCTACCTCTTCTGCCACCGGTGGATCCTGCGATTCACCAAAACAAACCCGATCTTCATCAAAATGCTAACGACAGAGTGAGAGCTCTTTACAATGCGAAAGCCAGTGATTCAGTGATGAGTCATCTGCTGCGTAAGACAGGCTCATGAGATATTATTTGGGGTGGAGTATCAATTCAAGGAAATTGATGTGCCAATGTTCCAGAAACATGGTGTTTGTTTCTTAACGCTAACTCACATCACACACGAACAAATCAGACCCTGTTACCTTACCCCCCTGAATCCATTTCACCAAACTGATGTTATGCTACTATATAAATAATTGTATGATACTTGATGATAAATGACTGCGCAGGGCCTTTCAAGCCACATTGATGATGATGATGATGATGATGATTGAGATGGTTTAAAAATCCTGAGTGATCTTATCTATACTCCAGATCTAAGTAGTGTAAAACACTATAAACCTTAAAAAGCACACATCTGAAAAAGACCAGAGCAGGTCTAGTAATAATGTTTATTCTGATAAGGTCACAGATAGCAGTCAGACGATTAAAACTTAAACTTAAATTTCATAAGGAATGACCAAATTGAAAGCAACATTATAACTACAGTGCAATGCCTGTTTATGTGAATACCTCTCTGCAGGAAGGGTCTATACTCTGGCACAGTGGCCTTCTTCCTGGCATGTCTGACATTCCCTTACTCTGTTGGTCAATATATGGTTTCTCAGGTAGGAATGAACTAAATTTTGAAGCACAGTCCATAACTTATACTTGGATGTACACATAATGAATGACTTGAAGCCAAACTATACTGTATATAGGAGATGTGTGTTTCTCAGCTGATCATCATTAAAATGTTTTACACCTATGTTTACAAACATTACTAATGTAAAGAAACCAATACAAATCATAATCAAAAATGAATAATTAGAGGATTAGGGATTAGGGCTGAGTACCACATTGTAGGAAGTCAAAAAGTTTCGAGAGAATAATAATGTCTTTTCATTTGATTTGTTGACAATAAGAAAGATAATAATAATAATAATAATAATAATAATAATAATAATAATGTTCACGCTTTGTTTCATTTTAGTTTTTGCTTGTGTCCACACAGTAATCTGAATAGCAGCAATCTCTTTCACAGTACACCATGAAGCAGCTCCTGACCTCCTTATTAGATAACAGGCAGTGGAGCTCTCAATCCCACAATGCCTCTGTTCAACTGGGGAGCGAGCCTTTGTTGGAGTGGAGTTCACCAGGAAGTCCTTTCTACTTTTCTTTGGTTGTCTTTCTGCTCATGAAGGTACACACAATGGAAAAGCCAATTGAGGAGTCTTTTGTCTCTGTCTAACTACACTAATAACTAAAGGAAATCGTAACGAGGCACCCAGCTCAGCCACCCTACCTTATTCCCTTCGGTCACGTCACAGTGACACATGATTGACATACAGTAATTGACATTTTCACAGTAGACTAAGCAAGCTACAGGCTGTTTGCCCTTTCAGGCTATAATGTATTCTGATATCTGATGTTCACCCATAGCAACACTGCAGAGGGCAACTAGAAATATCAGCAGCCGGCCAGTAATGCCAAGTTACTGGTATTGATCGAGAACCCCATCAACCACCCATATATCTATTATTCTCATTTTTACTCCAAATGGAAGGGAACCTATCTTACTGTTGCAGAAAAAACATGGCATTATATGTGGACATTTCTGCATTGAGAACTGTTTCTTATACCTCAGTGGGATCCACACAGTTTTCCCCCCATTACCACACGCAGCTGTGAGATGTAAATGGCCATGATTCAGTTTATTTGTGCAAAACTGATTGGAGAGCACTGCAAACATATCCGTGCACACAGGTTGACAGTGACTCATCTTCTAGTGCTGGTAGAGCTGTTGTGGCTGTACAGATGGCGAGGAGAGATTTGACAGTCTGTCTCTGTTGTTGGTTCTAAGATGTGGATGTTGGTCCTCGCCTGCACTCTGCCTCTGCCAGCTGGATACGTCATGCCAGTGTTTATCTATGGTGAGAGAAGGGAAAGCCCTTGGACGTGCTTGTTTTGCAGAATACTTGAATGGCACAAGTTGAGGAATTTCTCGCTGCAAATTTCTGTTCTCCAGGTGCAGCTTTGGGCCGGTTGCTTGGAGAAGGAGTAGCTGGACTGACTTCTGGCCAGCAGTGGGCTTCTATAAATCCTGTAAATCCTGGGGGCTACGCACTTGCAGGTAGAAAACATTCATCAATAGCACTTTGTTGTTGACATAGTGATGACATGACCTGTATATCTGCTGTGTATATGTCCCTCTTTCATATAGAGTTTTGAAATGTACATTTTGTAAATGTTTGTAAGCCACTCTATTTTTACATCAAATCTGCCAATAACACAAATCTGTAAATTTGATTAACACATTTCAATTGTACATTTCAATTAACATATTCCAGAAAATTGCAAGTATTCAGTGTTTCATATCAGGATGTAAAAACCCTATAAAACAACATAATCTTAACTTAAATTTGGCCAAATCTGCTAAAATGTTGCATTAGATTTTACTTGGGTTCAGAGTTTCCCAATGACAACCAGAGTAATGTTGATCAACTGTAATAGATCAAACTGCATCATGTTAGAGGTGCCTGGCTCGTACTATAATGTAA
Organism: Perca fluviatilis; assembly: GCF_010015445.1. Classification (NCBI taxonomy): domain Eukaryota; kingdom Metazoa; phylum Chordata; class Actinopteri; order Perciformes; family Percidae; genus Perca; species Perca fluviatilis. The sequence goes on along the minus strand of NC_053116.1, from coordinate 29,482,998 downwards.
TACAATGTTAAAATACTGATTAAGGGATCAAAATAACCTAAGTACTAACCGTAGTTTACAACATCATTGGTACCTTAAGTAGTAGCTTAATATGGTTTGTGTCTTGTAGGTGCAGCAGCCTTCTGCGGGGCAGTGACACACACCTTGTCCCCAGCTCTAATGGCTATAGAGTTAACTGGCCAATTCAGCCACGCTGTACCCATCCTCCTCGCCACTCTGCTGGCCAATGCAGTGTCTCGCTCTGGGGACCGCCAGTCTTTCTATGACGCAATCTCCATCAGCAAGAGGCTCCCACATCTGCCCTCCCTGATGAAGGTGTACCCCCGGTAAGTTAAAACAAAGTGTCAGCCTGAATAAAGAAATACACCACATTTTGGGATGGCTGTCTCTGTGGTCAGCTTTTCAAACAAAATCAATCAATTTTATTTTGATTTGTTACACAAAATCGTACAAGGTACAATTCCAGTGAAATGTTATCCCATCAGATCCTTTAACTTGTGCATGATTCATCATAAAGCAAAATGTGGACGTCAGATCAGCACACACAAAAAGACAAAAATAATCCTGGGTAGATCTGATAGATATCTGGAGTTCATGATGTTTGCTCTCGGGATGACAATGTTGCACTGGTCCAGAGTGAAACATTTCAACAAATGTCAAATTTCTTATATGCAGTCTCCAAAGGACACATTCTAAAGACTTAGATACCGGTAGTCCCCTGACTTTTATTTTAGTGCCAACAATCTGTTTTAATGTCCAGTTGTCCAACATTATTATACAACTCAAAAACTGTGCCTTGAGAGAACGTAATGTACTCAATGTAACAATAGAAAAAGCAAGCTAATGACTGTTTAACCTTCTAGGCTGAAATGTCTTGTCCTATCTGATGCTCACTCAAAGCATTGCGGCAGGTGGAAGGATGGATTTTTACCAGCTTAGAAGCAGGCTAAGTAATGGCTGAGTCACTGGTATTGATCAACCACCTACACATCTACTATTCTCAATTTATATTATTGCAGAAAAAATACCATTGAGGATATTTCTGCATTGAAAACTATTTATTATACTTCTCAAAGTAAAGCATCTTTAATTCATTATGCTCTGGGAGAAATCCACTTTTTTCCAGACAGTAGCCTACATCTGCCAGGAAATTCACTTGTGATGAACATTCTTTTCCCATTAAAATGTGAATGGGCAAGTACGAATACTCTACACTCTCTCCAACAGTTTTGTTTATTGATGTGGTCTTTGTAGCCTACTGTAGGCCGCAACGAAATGATCCGCCACTATCTCTCAACATATCAGTTGTTAATAATCTACTGGTGTATAATACTAATTGAAAGCACTAATTAAAGGTGCTGTACTTAAAATAATGAAAAAACAGAAGGCTGGGATTGCCTCCACACGGCTCTCTCATACCGTTCCCCAATATGTAACATACCTACACTTTTCCAGACTGTCCTCATCCAGAAAACAGAGATGGGGACTCGAGTTTCAGACTCGGACTTGAGTCACACTAAAGTCTCACACACAGTGACTTTAGACTTGACTTGAGACTTGTCCTCAAAAGACTTCAGACTCGACTCAGACTCGAGATACGGGACTCGTGAACAATCTTTATTTTTTAGGAAATGTGATGATGACCTGAATGTTATTCCCATCCCTGCATTACGGCGTAACCTATAACCCACCTACGTAAGACGTAATACGTAACGTATCTGCTGCGCATGGCCACACATGACAGAGGAGAACAAACATGTGACATGCACAGGCATTTGCTGTGCCATTCATCATAAGCTTTGGCTTTAAACACTTCAGACAACAAGGCCCAAACAAAAGAATCGCTGAATGCTACATATGTGGTAGCAAGATAAAGGATTCTGGCTCAACCACGTCTGATTTAATCAGCCACCTGAAAACGTATTCTGATAAGTAGCAAACATGTTTAGCTCAGCATTGGCCATCTAATGTTAGCTTGCTTCTTGCTTTAGCTACGACCTACGGAGGTTAACTCCAACTGTTGTTCGATTTATGTTATGAAAAAATCAATGAGCGTTTGTTTGTTTGTTTGTTTGCCAAACTTTTGGGGGGAATTAGCGTTACGCAATCATTTACGTCCCGCTGGCTGCCACCACGTTAATTATTGACGTCGGCTGCAAACCGGTTAGAGATTTCTTGTTGATCATATAAAGTTTATATGTTACACTCTCTCCAACAGTTTTGTTTATTGATGTGGTCTTTGTAGCCTACTGTAGGCCGCAACAAAATGATTCGCCACTATCTCTCAACATACCAGTTGTTAATAATCTACTGTTGTCACCGATTAGGTATCAAAGGGAGGTCATTTTGAATTGTCAGTTTTCCTCACCAGGCATTCTGCTATGAGTAAATACTAATTGAAAGCACTGATTAAAGGTGCACTAATTAAAATATACTGAAAAAACAGCAGGCTGGGATTGCCTCCACACGGCTCTCTCACATCGTTCCCCAATATGTGGAATACCTACGCACATCATATAAAGTTTATATGATCAACAGGGTAATGTTAACTAAATAAAACTGTAGTGACTACAGTTTTATTTAGTTACCCTGGCTTTGAGAGTCTGGGGGTTGTGTTGACTTACAGTAGTTTATAGGCTGACATTAGGCCCGTTCGAGATGAGCCAAGTCTGCGCAGAATCGATCACCGGCGATCGCCGATTAGATTTGTGTCCGACTTGATCCCGACTTGCTCTGACGTCATGCACACATGGACAATGATAACCTCACAAGATCAAGGCAGCCGCAGGTTTGAGACGCAGGCGCGCAGATGCTTTTTACCGACTGCAAGACCAAGGCAGAACCAGGGCATGCTGAGAAATGCTTTATATAAACTTTTTTATTGTTTTTGAATTGTCTGATTTAAAGGCTTATTCTGTACAGAACACATGTTGTGTGGCTGATAGTGACATTTAGAAGTCTCATCTACAGTCTGTTGTTTATTACCTTCAGCAACAGATCGCATGTAGAGCATTTTAACAACTACTCTTTCTTAATAAAATCAACTTGAGACTGTGTACAAGCTGATATATGGGTCTGATTTATTAAAACTGGATCGGACCTAACAGGATGTGAGTGTTTCTGTAACTTCCCGTTCAGCCTGAAGGCTGCTGGAAACAGCTGGAAACTGTCCGACTTGACCGCAGCTTTTTGTCACCGCCCCCAGCTGCTGCCGCCTCCTCTCGTCCACTTTACAGGCGAGGCGCAGTTCATCTCGAACGAGCCTATTAGTTGTAGATGCAGTACACATTACATGGTTGTGCTCTGTAAGTGAAAAATAGGTTAGTTATTAATTTTAGCAATATTTTCCTGATACCCTGACTACCTCAATATTTGGTCTGTATTGTATGTTCAAGTTACAAGGAAAAATACAGTTATTAACTTGAAAGTAAAGCATTACTGTTTCTTTTTTGTCATATTGCAATAGCCTGTTTACACTAATTATACACCAAACAACTAATCAAAGCTGATACTTTATGATAATAGATACATGAATCATAATAACATATTACATGCTTTAAATTCCTTGTATATAGCTATGCAGTGTTCTGAGCAGCCTGGATGGAACGCAGCAGGTGATACAACACTCATTATAACCACGAGAGACTTGAGACTTGACTTGGACTTGAGCTCAGAGACTTCTGACTTGACTTGGACTCAAGCTCAGAGACTTCTGACTTGACTTGGACTCGAGCTCAGAGACTTGTGAGCATTTTTGCCAGAAAACGACCTTATAGGTCCATTGTGCAAGCAGCTCATAACGACCCAGAATGACATTGATTTTGTAAATCTTTACAACGCCAGAATAGTTTTAAAAAGGTATTAACCTCCATAGAAATGTATTATTTAATTTAACCACAGCTGCTTTTGTTCCAGGTGTGACATGCTTGATCTCTTTTGCAGGCTTCCCTCCACTCCAGTCGGACAGGTTTTGGGAGCGTTATCAGTGCAGCTTAAGAAAGCAGCTGGTCCAGTGGAGATGCAGCATGCTGTCAACACCAGCACTGACACACAAATACCTGTGGTGGACTCACATGGTGCGCAGACAAAGATTTTTACCCCAGTCTTCTTGCTAAGGAAGTCATATTTTATAATTTTGAAGTTATAGAATATCAGCACAAAGTCATCAGGATCTTAAGAAAATGTCAGATACATGCTGGACTAAGCCATTGTTATGACACCACATAGAGTTCCTGAAAATGATGCGAGTAATGATGGAAAATTGTAACCATTTCAAAAGCTGCAATTCAGCAATGCGAAAGTTCCTCGATTAAGAACTGACAATTGTGAGAAAATAGTCAATTGGCCAGCCGAGCCGCAATCACATTGATGAATGTTTATGTTTGCAACAGAGGACTCACAGCCCACTAGAGAGCTGCACACACTCTAAACTGTCGCACCGACTGTGGCAGAGAAAATTGATTTCCTCTCCTTTCTTCTGTTGAAGAGTCGCAGATTATACTGGGCGTTGTTCTCCGATCAGAGCTGCTGATGTTCCTGCGTCACTGTAAGACTGAGGTAAAAGGCTGGCTGTAGTTAGACAGCTGCAGGGTTCAGAGGAAGGTAGAGGAGGGAACTGTCTGAAGCTGTTTAAAAGGCAGGGCATGTCTTTACAATCCATTTGGCATCGACTGAATGTAAAACAGCTGCAGAAAAGAGGATGGGAGCAGGGTGTGCAGACAGGACTGCTGGCCGACGTAAAAGCTCATTTTATGACAGGCATCCATTTTAAAGCACTATGTAGTGATAGCAAATAGAGCTGCTTGAATGGTTTTACAAAAAAAAACATTGTAGAAATGTCCAAAACAAGAGAAAGTATGAACGTTTTCAAGTAATAGAACTGTAAATCATAACTTCTCAAATATTACTTAATGCTACTGCATGACAAGCATGCATCTGACAGTATATGCATACAAAGGTGAATATTCTTGTGCTGTTCTGTGCAGACTCTGGAGAAACATCTGGATGAGGTCTGCTGCATTTACCCAACCTCTGTCCTGTTATCACCTCACAACACCGTTCAGGAGGTAGGGAGACTTTGAGAAAATAGTATAGATGAATTTAAAGGAATAGTTTTGGAAAACCTCTTATAGAGCTAGATGAAGTTCTCTTACTGTAGCTTAGCATAAAGACTGGAATTTCATTTTATTTATTTGTTTAAAAGGGACCATGTACAGCGTAAACATAAATGTCACCATTTGAGGCTGTATCAGATTATATAGCATTATTATTATTTTTATTATTATTATAGCAGCTAATGCATCTGCGTTCCCTTGGCAGGGGAGATAGCTTGGTTCCCTCCAAAGTTCAAAACTACACTTAGCAGCACCACTAAAGCTGAGAAATTAACACTTTGTGTCAAGTGTATTTATCCGGACACATACAGAAAATAAGATAAATTGTTGTTGGTCACAAAATGGTTTTGGCATGTAACTCGCAAATTGTTGTTTGTTAGTTTCTATACAATGTAGGCCTATTAATTAGTGAGCTTTAATTTGTATAGAGCCGAGCTATATGCTCTCCCATGTTTACAGTTCTATGCTAAGCTAGGATAACCACATCCTCACTCCATAAGGTGGCATTATTTGATGGGAATAGGCAGGGTGCGATTTGCCGGGGGTAATGCGTGGGATTTCTGCCTTTTTGCCTTTTGCCTTTTCTGCCGCTGCTGAATTATTTTTATCCCCGGTGGGGACAAAATGTATCCCCTCCTCAAAGTGATCAATGCTACTTCACCAATAGACTGTGGGCTATTATATACCTAAAATATAAGTATTTTAAACTAAGTAATGCGCTGTAACGTGAATACAAAGTGCCATAGAACGAGAAAATCCGGGCACAAGTTGCTGGTTGGATTTAGCTGCTACAGAGCTCCAGGAGGCCGGCTACCAGCGGGAGTTGTTTAGCCGACAATAGATGACTGTGAGCCAGGTACAGGCACCGCCAGATGACGGTCCTTTCAGGGGCTGTGGTAGCGGAGTTTAGCGAGAAAAAGTGAGCGTTATGCAGCGATGACAGTTGAGTTTAGGCACCAAAACGACTAGTTAAGTTTAGGAAAAAGATTGTGCCGAGGAACGGACGAGAGTTTCCTGGGTGAAAGTATTTTGTTTTCGTCGCAAAGTGAATGCCGCTCTCCGGCTTGAACACGCAGCGTTTTATGTTGACACCACATTGTGCTATTTCATTTTGAGATTTTTTTTTTCCATTCAATATTAAAATTCATAAATAAGTGTTCTGGCATGGCTAGTTGCGAGTGGCACTATATCCATGGTATTGGAAGGGGGATTTAATTCTTGCATGTTTTGTTTTGTTGTGCAAGATCAAAAAACATACGCACCCTGGAAATAGGAATATATAATATGACAATATGTAAGGGGTCATTCATAATGAGGAACCTACAGAGAATGATCAACCAACTCTGCAGCTCCCCTCTGCTTTTTAATGAGTTTTAGCTCATTTTTTAGCTTAACAGCTAATTTACTGTTTTGGTTCACTGTCACTGCTCTCATAGGATTATTTTCTTTTTTTAAAAAGCTCTAAAAACCAACTGAGCACTACCTACTCAGAGATAGCGACTATGGTGAACACAGTGGAAAATTTAGCAGCTTGAGTTAGATATTTCCCTCAGGAGTTGGTAGAGACCAAAAGCAGATCTAAATGAGGGTGAATATTGGCCTGACATTTGCCAACACAAACACGACTCCAAATGAATGATATAGGATGTTGCTCCGTAACTGCTGGTGATGCGATTGGTATCAATCTTCATGTCCAAGAGAGAAAGTGAATAAGCATATTTCTCAAAATGGTGAGCATTATTTTTAGGAATCAGTTACTTCAAATCCAGTTTCCTTTGCGTCCTCACAGGCCTACAGTTTCCTGAGTCTGATTGGAGCTCAGACCTTGCTTGTCGCAGACAGGGGAAGACTGGTCGGGGTCATCACATGGCCACAGGTAATGAGTGTTTGCTTGAAATATGTGTATTCACATTCACCACTGCTCAAAATAATATAAAATATAATACTCAACATTTTCTTAATGACACATACAGCTTGATTCTGTTATGTTACTCTGTGGGCCTATGTCTCGTGTGTATGCACTTAGCAAATTAAGACCATGTCCCTGCATGGATTTGTTAACAATATGCAGGGTGTTGGAGGCAAATGGCTACTCATGGATTCAAAGCTGTCTCTTCCCTCCCTCCCTTTTTCTTCCTCTATTTTCTCCTCCAGATGAAGAGAATATTGGAAGACTTGACCAAAGAAATCTAAGCAGCGACACACAGGAAATAAGCTCATCCCTTGACCTTTTTTTTAAGCAAACACGAATCCATCTCTGTCTGATTAGCTGCAACGCAGGCCGGGCTCCGATAATGATACCACTTCTTCATTAACCGAGCTTAACAGTTTTTGCACAAGTACAAAACTGTCATCAGCGTGAGGCTCCTACAATAACATTTATCAGAGCTTATTGTTTCGCCTTGTATTGTATTTAACAGGATCTTGTCCACTGAGGAGATAGCACACTATCTCATTCACGGATCCACACTTTGTGATATGGCAATATTAATCGTGTGTCTACCCAGAATAATATGTGGGGATGAAAAGAAAAGCCTGTAAAACGGTTTGTACACCAATTAACACAATGTAACCCTGCTGATGTCTTTTTAAAAGTTTGAGATTGACTTTGTTAACTTTCATGCAGCCTTCTGTTTGAAACGTCCTTGGGATAAGTAAACCATCACATAGCCACCACACCCATATTGCCTGGTTTGACAAAATGTAATTATCAACATCTTGTAATGATGCAGGTGGCTCATGGCTCACTCAACTTTAGTTTTTCTATGATTTCTCCCTAAAGGCATGGAGTCCCAAGTTAAAGCGGCTATTCAGAATTTTAAAATGTCTGACTTTAGCACCCCCCAGTGGTAGAATCATAAAGTTCACTCTGGCACACAGCAATGCACGCCTCTGCGCCTCCCTGATAGCAACACGTAGCATGCACCAACATTCACCCTGAAAAAGAAAAGAAAATGTATAATAATAATATCAATTACAAATCTTCTCACAGAGGTTTTGACGTAAAAATATTGAGTGATTTCTCATGTTCACGTCAGGAATATGGCAAGAGTTGCCTTGGTAACGAGGTTCCTGCTGAGCTTAATCAAATCTTGATTGCACTCCAAATTATCGTTAGTCCTTTTTCCGGTGTGATAATTACAACTCAGGACATTTTTGAATACTAAATAACAAACATCACAAATCAAATCAAAATAAAATGTTTTACAAAATCAATAACTTGTGTTGTCCCATGAACCTGCCAAAAGAAAATGTATGAAGGGAAAAAGTCCAGAGCAACAAATGAATAAGATATGACAGATGTTAAGTTAAGTATCCATATAGGTTTCTTCTTTGTCTTAAAATGTGTAGATATATCAATGTCTGCCATCATATGGTTATCCAGTATGAGGCAAAGGTCTTGTTTTCATTGTTTTGGCCATCATTTCGATCTATTATAAGATTGCACTCAATAAAGTCATTATTAAGATGATGGACCACGGTGACATCACTACGTCACACTTCAGAAAAGTTTTAATAAACTGCAATTATTAAAAGCTAAAAAAATCATACTTAAGGATTCAGGGGGATTATTATGCAAGATTGCATATGCAATGCAATTATTATGCAAGAGGACTTATGCTAAATTTGCGCAACTCATTTTCTAAGGACATTTAAAGTCAACTAAATAAGAAACATACTGCTTAAGATTCTACATGCAACAGGACTCTATCTGAAGAGCAGCTCCAGTCCCTGTTTGCTGGTTTCCTGGTGATTCCAGACTGAGTTTTCAGACACTATATTGATTTTAATAAAATAATCATTCTGTCTGTACAACAAGATTCAACCCTACAATAACTTGCAGCTTGTCAGAGTGAAACTGTCCAACCCGATACTGTCACATTTCTTTCGCAGAGCAAGCCGTCGTTTTTGCACTGTGGAACTAACTAGGCCTCAAATCAGTCGCCTGTTCTGCTTCAGGATTTTTCTTTCATGATGGATGTGATCACCTAGCCGTACACAGCCTTTTGTGACTGAGATAACAAAAGGGAAAGCAGCCACGGCGCACCACACAGCAGAGCTTCATTTAGTGTAAACAGTGCTGAAAAAAACACCATGGCAAGTAACACTAACACCTCCATTCTCCAACCATCTCACACTCTCAAACACACAGGCATGCTGACATACATGTGCAAACACACACCAACCACGTGCACGCTGACAGGTTCTGTGTCCTTCTCCCGTTCTGTTTTTCTTCACTCATCTTTTCTCTGCACCCGTCTCTCTCAGACTAACAAGTGTGAATAATAGCTAACCATAGCTGGGACTCAGACATATAATTGTGTGTCCGCTTTCTTAACAACAGACTTCTTCTTCTCTTTAGATTCAGGTGAGAAAACACATTTTCTATTTCTTTCATATTTTCTCTACTCAGACTGCTTTAGGTTTGAATTCAATTCATTGACCCTTAATTAATTAATTTAATTGTTCAATCATTAATGTGAAGGGAAAAGGGTTCAAAAACAGAATTGTAGTCTTCTACAGCACATATATTAAACTTCATGTTTAATAAGGTATTTACACCAGTTGTTGTTTGACTCTTAACAGTTCACTTCTACCTATAATATGAAAGTGTTTATTGTACACTGATTACAAAATGAAAATGTAACAGTGAAACTATGTACATTCACAAAAGTACACTCCTCTACAGGGGAGAAAATACAATTTAGAGTCTTTGTATCTGAAGACCATTCAGGCGCTGAAACCCTCCCAGACAAGCCATTTTTGCCTCTTGGAATATCTCACCGACATTTTGTTTTTTTTGTATCAGTCACTGCTGGTGGCTGAAAGTCAAGTCCCCTCAGTGAGGCTCATTTTAGAGATTACCATCAACATTGCTGGCTTGTTTTCCATTTGAGCCTAGTTATAAAAAACGTCATCCTCGGATAGCGAGCTGCTGTCTACGTGTCGGACAGCAGCCTCTGCAGTCGCAAGGCCTCTGTCCTCGATGGGACGATCTCTGTCCTGCTGGGTGTTGGACGTCGAGGAAATGCAGTCGACCGTTGGCGGAAGGACCGGGTTGGCCGCCCTGTTGTTGCCATACGTCTGGGCGTGGATGCTGTACAGGTGCTGAGGAACACTGACACTTCCACCGTCCAGCAGGAACTGGGACAAGAAGTGGCTTTGTGCTGCTGAGGAGGGATAACAACAGTATCAGTCAAATGGTTGCTACTTTAAACACTAAAAACATGATTTGAACCAGGGGCGATTCTAGGATCAGACCTTTAGGGGCGGGCTCAGCCCAAAATGAGAATATGACACGGATACAGTGCCTTGCAAAAGTGTTAACCCCCCACCCCGTTAAATCAATAATTTCATTAGCCAATAATCTCTGAGCTAGCTACTGAACAACAATGTCAGCTAACGTTTTTTGACACTTTTAACACCATGATGGAACTCAACCTGACACTTTGTAAGTCACAGTTATAACGACCAATTTGACACAATGTTTTAACATTCAGCAATTTTAGTTGCTTACGTTTTTAATTTGGGCTCTAATCTGCACCATGAAATTTCCAACTTCTTCTCTGGGGACTACCAATGTTAAACTTCACAACCGCACTACTGCTCTTCCTCTGACAGATTGACCAAAACTATGTTTCTGTTAACCCTTTCCTTGACCATATATATGTCGTTTATATAGGTCATATGTTATATAACATACTATATAATATGTTATACAAACATTATATGTATACTATGCAAATATATGATATAATAAAATTTATATCATATCATTTGTTTGCATACTACACATAAAATCAATTATTTGGGGCAACAGTATTATGTTCTCTGTTGTGTCTCATTTCTCTCAAAAATCAGACATTGAGATTATAATCAGCCAAATCCAGACGGAAGCTATTACAGCAGAAATGCCCCATTACCTTGTAGTTTTAATTCATTGGTTTACATGTATTCAGACACAACAGAGCTGCACATTTTGCAGGGCAAATTTCAAATTAAGATAAGAGAGAAATCTTGGACCAAAAGCTCCAGTGACACACACGTAATCCTTTTACATGGCATACCTTGTAAACTGGTGGAGGGCTGCTCTGAGCGGTCGTTCATGGACCACACATGCATGGATGCCTCAGCCAGGGCAAACTGCTCTGCTACTCCTGTGAAACATGAACATTTTATGTTCCTTTTCTCAGAAGTCGACCCCCAGTTGTTTTCACCAAGTCCCTCAGGAACAAACATGAAATTGAATAAGCGCACTAGACTTAAGTCACTGTCATGGGACGTCTTAAGGGCCATTGATTTTTGTAGGCGCTCCCTCTGTAACAGCCAATCGAACAGAAACAATGCCCAGAGGGATCTGAGCTTCACTTCATCTCCACTGACCACATCTTGTTTTTCTTGAATTCATTTCATTGGTCTGTCTCACCTGCAGCGAAGCGAGCTTCCTTGATCTCGTCCGTCATTTGGGAGTAGAATTGTTCATCCTCCTGAAGCTCGGCCCCCATCCCCCCCCAGGCCCCGCTCCAACCGCTCCCACTTCCCCTGACCTGGCTGCCTCCGCCCCAACCCTTCCACTCAATCAGGTGAGCAACTCGCCCCTGGGCCATCGCCGTCGGCTTGGTGATATGCTCCTTTACCGTGGCCACCAGACCTAAATAAGGGGAGGAGGAGGAAGAGGAGGGATACATCTTGATAAAGTGGATTAGACAGTACATGTGGTAACAGAGGAAAGGAAAGTGGAAAGTGATAGGCTATGAAATGGTGTACAGTAGGTGATAGAGCAGGGCAAACAAAATGCCACAGTAAGGGACGTGGGATGTGGAAATGTAAAAAGGAGACACAGAGTAGAAAGTCTACACTTTTAGCATATTTCAGTGGGCATTTACTCCTGATTTGCATAGCCTGAAGCATGAAAGAGGAACTTTACTGATGAAAAGCTTCTTGTTTTTTTACAGACAGCACTTTGTTTGTATCTATATATATTATAACTTAATGAAAAATACATTTACTGTTTTTTTTTCTTTTTCTACAACTTACATAAATTAAAATGGTTATTTATTAACAACACAACACAAAACAAAACAACTTTGGTCCTATTGTGTAGTTTTAATTAGAAGTGTATTTCAGACAATGTGTTGCATGCCGGAGCAAGTCTTTAGGGGGAAAGTTAAATTAAGTTAAGTTAAGGAAATTGCAAGTCAGTTGCAAGTCCATCAGCTCTCTGAATGCTGACTTTTGAAATGACAGTGTTTACTGTAGCATTTTCATTCCTACTCTGTGTTCACACTTCTTAACACATAAATGAGAAAAAGTCCTTTTAGTGCATATAATTATAAAGATGTGTACAGACAGAAAACAAAGCAAATCTTTGCCTTGTGTTGTCTGTGTGATTTTGACTGCTCTGTTTGTGCAGTCAGTGTTGATTCACTCCAAAAAGCCAATTTACCAACTGTACGTCCCTTTTTTTGAGTATATCAGGGCATTTGTTTTAATTCTGGGATTTTAACAGGTCAAAACGTAAGACATGAATCTTATTGTGTTCAAGTTTCAAGTCAAGTCTTAAGTAAGGCCAGTCATAGTAGTCAATGGAAGTCAAAGTCCCAAGCCCTCATTATTATGACTGACCAAGCATTACATCTTCAGCTCTGTTGCTTGCACTAAATGGACTCCTTTCAAGCAGTAGGAGGTGATGTCCTGTATCTCTACAGTATGTTATTCATAACCTGTAGAATCACTTGGCAAAACCACAAAAAAACATAATTTATTTTAATCACAAGAGGCAAGGGTATAAAGCTCCAGGGAAATGAAGAGTTGAAGTGAAAGTGACAGCATACCTTTTGTCATATTGCAGAACAGATATACTTAATAGATGTAAAAGGATAAAAGGGAAAGCTTGAAAAGGCAAAGGTGGAAAAAGAGAACAAGGAGGAAAGGTTAAGGTAAGAAGGTAAAGAAAAAAGGCAGAAGAAGAGAGAGAGAGAGAGAGAGAGAGAGAGAGCGAGAGAGAGAGAGAGAGAGAGAGAGAGAGAGAGAGAGCGGGACCGGATAACAAGCTTAGAGAGAAATGGATACAGTTAAATGAAAGAAGGAAGCTAAGAGAGTTGGCGTGAATCCTGGTCTAATTAAACCCGAGAAAAACATCCCAACGTGTTATTCTGATTTGATCTCAACACATAGAGACTCTTCTCTGTGTTTTGTTGTGCACTGCAACTCCCACTGCTGTCTCACCCAGCGTTCACACTGTGACGACTCTGTTATGATGCTGTTCTGCTGACGCTCGATGGTGAGGAAGCTATGCTTGCATCTATTTAAATTATGTGTACACCACAGGAAAATCCTATTGTTTTTCAAATTGGATATGTTGGCCTTACTGTCCACACTGCAGTGGGAAAAGGACCAAATCTTATTAGGTTGACATTCGCACCCCAGAGAATAATCATATGTTCATGCTGCCGACTGTGCATGCAGTCGGCAGCAGCAAGCTGATTTCAGATTTCTCTGTTGAATTGTAGCTATAGTGCAGGCTGCAGCCAACGAAGAGTATTAAAAACACTGTGCTGTTTCGGGCTACTGACTGTGCAACTGCATAGGCCTGGTAGGGTTCTTATATTGAATTAAAAAATGCCACACAAACTATATATGAAAGTTGCAAATGTGGATGCCTTTTTCTGTTCTGATGTGAGAAAGAATATTTGATTGTGTGATTGTCTGTGTAAACAAAGCTAAAACATTTTCATGATGGATCAACAATACTGTTACACTCTTGTTAGTCTACAGTATATCGACAACGTTTCCGGATGTCCCTAATTTTCAGCCGGGTGTCCTTTACCTTCCGCATTCTTTGTGTTGGCATTCTTAACTCCAGTGGACTACTGAGGACTGTGGTTAACTGCTCCTCAGATCTCTGCAGGGTAAATCCAGACAGCTAGCTAGACTGTCTGTCCAATCAGAGTTTTCTGTTGCACGACTAAAACAACTTTTGATCAAGAGCATGTTCCACCAAAACAAGTTCCTTCCCGAGGCTATTGAGTACTGAGTTTCCTTGGTTGCTGTAAGAAATGATTGGATTTCTCCATCTTGTTTATTGTCTTGCTACAGTAACACAAGCTTACACGTTTAACAAAGTAACCAAAGTCAGTCAAGAATAAATCCCGTTACAAAAATAGACATATATTGGATTATGAAAGGCATGTATGTTGTGAGGAAACAGAGCGGATGAACAAACATCAAGTCTTATAAAACCTGTAGGTGCTTCATTCAGAGCTTTGCTATTTACCAGCCAACACAGGACTAATTCTAGAAAACAACAGTTAATCAAATCCTAAAGAGGGTAAAATGGATAAGTACTGTAATTTGCTTGTTTACAAGCCACAAGTGTTGATTTCAAGCTGTGGTGGAAAAACAACAAAGCAAATTTGCAGACTACGGTCATTAAAAAAACCGATTTGGATCCAAACGATGTGTGATTTTAAAGGCTGATAATTCCAAAAGGTATAGTTTGTTTTGCCTGTTTTATTTTTCATCAATGTGTCAAGACATCTGATTCATTCTATAGACAACACCATTAATGGTGTTTTTCCACTGCTATTACCAGCTCTACTCGGCTCGGCCACGGTGCCCCGTCCTCCATTTTCCATTGCAGATTTAGTACCGCCTCACGCGTGAGGCGAGCTTGGCTGGTCATCATAGCGGCGCCGCAGTAAACTGCGTGACTAACGCGACACACACAGAACGTCGAAGGGGTGTTGTTGTTGCCACAGCCAGAAGACACATTTTGTTTCAAATGAAGCTGGAGGCAGCAAAAAAAAAAACACAGCTGGCTAAACTATTTAAAAATGGCGGGTTTGTTCAGGACACCCCCGTCTGTCGCTTTCACGTCACCTTTTGGTATCGGCTCAGCTCGCTTGGAACCTCGACGGAGGTGGTACTAAAAAAAGTACCTGTTTCACAATGGAAAACCAAAAAAGGTGAGTAGAGTCGAGGCGAGTCGAGCAGGTAACATGTAATGGAAAAACGCCTCTTATATAAGTTCTCCCCTTATTAGACATTCTCTGTTTTTACCCTGTTTTCATCCTTGTGTATGTTTTTTGCTTCAGTTTCCTGTTTTATTTTGTAGTTATGTTTTCTTGCTTACTTCAGGACTCTTTTTGTTGTATCCTTTTTATTTATTAAATTCTCGAACTCAACACTGCGCTGTCGTCTCTGCATTTTTGGGTCCGCCATTTTTCTAAATCCTGACAATATTGTTTACCATGTTCTGGCTGATGGAAATGTCATTAGTTTTGGAGCCATTTGGACATAAACCAAAGTAGTGAACACATTTTTTGACCTGATGATGGTGCTAGATGAAAAGTTAAAGTATCACCAATTCATCCTGATGGGGACGTGAATGTCGGGATCCCATTTCATGGCAATTATCCAACAGTTGTTGAAACATTTTACCTAGTGGCGTTAAAGTCAGGGGATCACCAAGGTCATTACGCTCCATCCACTGGGGATCATGAATTCTCCACCAATCCATTATTGTTAAATATCAAAGATATGCACACGTTTGAAAAAAAGGGTTTTCCTCATTTAAAAAAATCATAAATCCTAAAAAAAAAAATGTCATGTGATCTAAAGATTTCAAAGTTGTAATGTTAGATACTTACCTACCATATTTCAAGGCTTCAGACCAATCAGAAGAAATGTTGTGACATTTTTCCTTATCATACTAACTGCATACTAAATATAGTCTTTGGGCACAAATGATGACTGACAAGTGATTAAGTCTGAGAAAATGTCAAAAAGCTTCTTTTTTTTTCTCCTCGATCAGTTCTGTCACTCCCAAAGCAGGTGTCAGCCTCTCAACTGTCTGCCTGAATGTCTGCATCTGTTTAATGTATTTATGAGATTTTCACAGCCTTCATAATTATACTGTCAGGCTAATAAAAGAGCTTTCATTGGGGAAAGTTCAGCAAGGAATAACACATTAAGTCCGATAATTAACCTCCTGCAGAGAGAGGGAAGCAGTGGAGATGAAGCAGATGAACACAATGGGGAAAAGGAAATGAAAAAGAGTAGGAGGCACCAACATGAAGAGAAGAGCAAGTCAGACTCAAAGGTGAAGAAGAAAATCAATTGGGAGAAAGAAACCTGTCTGTGTGTGTGTGTGTGTGTGTGTGTGTGTGTGTGTGTGTGTGTGTGTGTGTGTGTGTGTGTGTGTGTGTGTGTGTGTGTGTGTGTGTGTGTGTGTGTGTGCGCGCGCGCGTGTGCTTGCACCTGACTGTTTACTCATGTCTGTCTGGGTATATTGGCATTACAGCATGCATATGTGTGAGAGAAAGGGCACGAAGGAGGAGGGAAATTACATTACTAACCTCCCATGGTTAATACTGTAGCTTGCTGTTTTCCCAGTCTTGTTTTTTTGTGTGTGTGTGTGTGTGTGTGTGTGTGTGTGTGTGTGTGTGTGTGTGTGTGTGTGTGTGTGTGTGTGTGTGTGTGTGTGTGTGTGTGTGTGTGTGTGTGTCTCACCCATCAAAGAAGAAGTGGCCAGCTCGCCTATATCATAGCCACTGCTTTTATCTGCCACACTGCCGTTGGTTGGATTCTGGCCATCCTGCACAATATGATGCACAAGAAGAGGGAGAATATCACATCTTTATCAACCCCTTTGTATGATAATATAAAAACCTTTAAAGCATCTTGTATGATGTTTTCAACCAAGTAGTAATGCCCTTTACATACACACAAAAAGAGCAAACTATACACACAAATGCACACATAAGCTCTTTGCATACATCCTCCTCTGGCAATCATGTCCTATGTGTGACATCTCAACCCACATACACAATAAAAATGGCGATTATGACAATAACAGCCGTTTTTTGTGAAAATCCTGCAGTATTCACACTCAATCGAAAGAAGTGTTTTTTATTTTAATATTTTTATTGATTCACAATTGCAGTAAACGAGACAACCGCAGAGTCACATTTACATTTTTCTATCCCACCCATTCCAGAGACCCTTACATCTTAAAATCAATAAATAAACAAATAAAATAAAGTAAATAATAATAATAATAGTAATAAAAATAAATAAGAGGATGTAACCTAGGTTGTCTGCTGCCCGTGGAGGTCATATCAAAGGGGGAGGAGGGAGTCGGTGGACCAGGCAAGGTGTGGGCTTAGAATCAGGGGGACGTTTCAGTAGCGGGGAGTTTGTCAACATAATCAAGTAATGGTTTCCATTATGAATAAAACTTCTTGGGACGGCCTCTGAGACTGAATTTGATTTTTTTTCCAGTTTTAGAAGGAATAACATATCGTGTAGCCAAGCTTTAAAGGAAGGTGGCTGGGAGGATTTCCATAAGAGGAGAATTTTCCTACGTGCAACCAAGGACGCAAAAGCTATAATATTTTTCTGCAAAGATGTGGTCACAAGTTCATCAGGAGGCACCCCAAAAATAGCTATCTGTGGCGAAGGACTAACCGATATACCTAGGATCGAAAGAAGGTGTTTTAAACTCAAGTAGCTGTTTATGTTTATGGGTTTAGACTACAGATTAATATACACATAATCAATAAAAGATGTGATGGAGAGATGCAAAAAAGGTCTCCAAAAAAACTGTAATCAATATGGAAAGATAAACTGCACTTCAAATACAGTACATCTCGCTTGGTTTACTATTCTTGATCTAAAATTAAAGCTTACATTTTTTTTGTTGCAAGCAAAATTGGATTATGAGTAAGTAAACTGTTATCACAAATTAGTTGACTTTACTAGAAATTTGCATGGAAACACGTTGCCTTAAACCGTCTAAGTTTTTACACAAGGTGAAACTTAACAGGTCAAATTGTATTAACACAGAGCGGTAAGTAATTACTAAAAATCATTAGTAAACATAAATATGTTTTTTTCTGGAGTCATGTTGTCTAAAATAAGTTAAGTTAAACCTTTACATCCACAAACAGACATTAGCCTACTTCACAGAACAGCGGAGTTGGAGTAGCTCTAACGTTAGATGCTGGCTATATTGACAGTCATAAAAGCCCGTGATCACGCGGAGCTCTTTACCTAACTGCAGAACCACTTTTTTGGCTTAGAATTACTGTAGGAACCGCTAAAAAAAACACTACCTTGCCGTCCTCTCCACCCGACTGAAAACACTATTGGCTTAGAATTACTGCAACAATTGATAAACACACTGCAAACTCACGGTCCTCTCTTTCCGATTTACAGCCTCCCTCTCTTGGCTTAAAATAGCTCACCGCCACGGCCCGCTTGCCTGGTGATGTTAGCAGTTAGCAGGGTTAGCATGGCGGCATTAGCCAGGACCAGTCAGGATCACTTTACTGGCTGTGTCTCAATTGTTTTTGCAAGTAACCAACTCGGGTAACGTTACTCTAGCTATATAATTCAAGGTGAGTACACAAATGTTGAAATTACATAAAATCCCCGTCCCTTGTAGCCATGATAAATTAGCCTGAAGCTAATGCTTAGCTACCTGTTCAGGAGGAAATTAGCCAACTCAGCGTCATTTTGGGCTCTAAGCTGTCTCCATCTTTCAAATATATATCCAATATTTCTATCTCTGTTGATCCTGTTCGTTTGTTTGCTGTTGAGTTTATGTTTTTACAGGTATCTGGCAACCCGGCCTCGCTGTCAAACTGGGCAGTTGATAACAACACACAGGCCAAAACACAAACTCCGTCACGGAACGGACATTTCAAAAGAAGAAAATACTGGCATTAGCATTGTTGTCAGAAAAGATAGTATTTCAACTTAGCATGTTTCCGTAATATAAAGGTTGCAGATTGCAACCAACTAAATACCCCTGTGCTCACCCCTCCCTTTCCAAGTGTAGTAAAACCTACACTGGCCTTCAGGTAACCTAAAAATGCAAAAGGTCGAAAAGTCCTCTCCAGCCAGTGGTTTGTTTGTCCGTTCTGGACTCCTATAGAAACATGGCAGACTCCGTGGAAGAGGACCCCACTCCCTATGTAGATTTGAAGGGCTCATTCCAAGCTATATCCACAATGTTTTAAACTCTGGTCGATTTATGAGGAACTGCTCCTCAGATCTCTGCAGGGTAAAGCCAGACAGCCAGCTGGATCTGTCCAATCTAAGTTTTCTGTTGCACGACTCAAACTACTTTTGAACGTACACGTTCCACCAAAACAACTTCCTTTCCGAGGCTATTTTGTAGCGGCACCGTGGCTCCGTCCGGCGCTTAGTGGTTGGTTTAAGGACATGCCAATATACCACAATGGAGAGTAATTCTAAGCTAATGAAAACTCGATTCTTAGTTTCAGGTGATTATACACTAATGAAAACAGTTATGAAAATTGCATACCATTTTTGCCAATAGATCCCCCTAAATTCTACACTCTCCTTCTGCCAATATAGCTGTCCAGCTAGTTAGCAACAATAGCTACAGTTAGTTAAATCAACCTGTTAATTAAATACAAAACAAAAATTCTTTTTTGTGAATATACTGATTCTTTCTAAAATACCAAGACTAAATGCTTTTTTAATATTTAGGAATTTGTAAAATGCTGGTGAAATTAATTGTAATAGCAGATGTTCATATTTAAAACACAAATGTAGAGAAAGCTAGCTGATGAATCATGTAATTTCACTCCAGAAGCCTGCATGGAGAGTGTGATGGAGCCTGGCTGACGAACAGATTGAACATGTTATGTATGAAAGAGATATGAATCATAAAATGCAGCCGAACAGCTATCTCACTGTGCAAAAAACATATAGGCAAATAATTATCTAAATTACAAGATAAATCTGAACCGTGCTCTATGTAGTAAAAGAATTACAGATAATTTTGAAGCGAGCATTAAAAGCAAACTGCTTTTTTCACTCTTATTCAATCAGCACAACTGTGCTGGTAAACATTTAAAGGGTCGGCTCACCAAAATCATTTCTAATGGTATTAGAAATGCTGATAATTTTGATTTGCCCAGAGTTTAAGATATCTGTCTCTGAGATTTCTTCTCTTACCCCAATAAAATTTAAGTGAATAGATTTTTTTTTCCATTGCTCACAGCATTGACCATTTTAATTGAAAATTTCAAAAAGAAATAGCCTCTGGATAATTCACAGAACACAGCATCAATAGGTTTTATAGGGACTTGTTTTCTTGCTAGAAAGCAGTTTCTATGAAAACTGTTTATTGAACCCACAATGTAAAAGCCAATACTTGTTGCTTACATATGAGCGGTAGACACAAGAAAAGGCCAATTATAAGGACAAAACCCATAAGGTAAATGTCATTGCTTTTACTTACCTTGACAGAGGATGGCTGACCCTCCTCAATCTGGTCCTGCACTGCTATCATGGGATGGTGGAGCTCTGTCAGGAATCACACACAAATACTGGTGTTGGATTCATGCGTGTGTGTGTGGGGTGGGTATGCGTGTGTGTGTGGGTGTGTGTGTGGGTGTATGTATTCATTGATGTGTAACGGCCAGGGGTCATAATGGATGAGAGACAGAGACAGAGAGCGAGTGTTGAATCCTCATCCAGTCATTTAACTGGAGCCCCTCTGCATACTTAACTTGTCACCGGCCCACACTGTGCCTATTTGCTTTTAAATTGCTGGTGATGAGGATCATATGAATGATGAGAGGAAATTAAGCTGAGTACATGGCGATGGAGAATTAACATTATTAAAAAGGTCAGTGGACACACGCAAACACACACACACACACACACACACATACATATATTTGCAGCAGGAATACAAACACATGCCTGGGGTTTCCCCTGGGAGGTGTCATCAAGACAATTGGCTGTCGCTAAGGAAACGCGACAGCAACAGAAGGGAGTGATCCCCTTCCATTTACTTAAGTCACGATCGCCAGAACACACACACACACACACACACACACACACACACACACACACACACACACACACACTGGTGCACAGGGCTGTATCTGGTCTCTGGCCTCATGAAGTGCTATTAGCAGGTCAAGAAACCCATCAAGACCCCAGAACCAATACACTGTCTTTGTGGGGTTAAATCCCACCCAGACTCACATCCCACACACACACACACACACACACACACACACACACACACACACACACACACACACACACACACACACACACACACACACAGACTTGAACACGGAACACACTCCTGTTGTTCTCTAGCTGTCTGTCTGTAGCCTCACGGCTGCCTTCCCTCTTTCTTCCCAGATTGAAAGCGCTGCTCTCACCACCCTCCACGTTGTTAAAAGGGACCCTTCCTGAACAAAAGCAGACTTTATCTCATAAAATATTGTCACACTGCATCACAGATTCAGGCTGAAAATAATGTGCGAGTGTGTGACATGGTGTTAAATGTCATACACTAACAAAATAACATGTAGATTGTTCTGGTGGTATCACAGAAAGCTGGTACACCAAAATCCCCTTATTTTATTAGATCTTTTGTTAGAACAAATAAGTGCTTGTGTTCTTCCTAAAAAAGGCCCATCATGTTATCCAGACAACAAACACCACGTACTTTCCCTCTGTCCCTGCTTTGTAGATAATCCAAGCAGGGACAGAGAGAAAAAATGAGAGAGAAAATTGCAACTCAAGTCACAGATGACGAGCTTCGGATGGAGCTGTTATGTCCTAAAGCCACAGTTACTGTTTGCTGATCCTCACAATCCCTATCATCAACCTCCGGCACCCCAAGTCTCATTTCTAAAGCAGTCTCCATGGATTCACTCAAGATCCAGTGAAGCTGGGAAATAGCAGATGAAAACAAGTTTTTCGAATGAATGCTTTCATGGCAGATTTTGTCCTCTGCATCAGTTTCATCCTTCCTATGATGGATTCACATGCAAACACTTCTGCCAGGCTAAAAAGGTGGCTGTCGCCACCTCAAGGAACCTGTTACTTTCATTTACTGTTATTGTCTAGATTCTCACATGCAGAGCTATCCCTCAAAAGCTTGATGTAACTTTCTACGGCTGCTGTCAACACTTCCTGACACACACACAGAGACACAAAGACCTGGACACAAACAGGTGGACTCGGGGCACTGACCTTTGTGACCTTTGCAGAGGCAGGCACCCATGGTGTCAGGACGGCCGGGCGGTTATCTGTTCACCATGGTGGCTTGAGGATGAGGTGTGGGTGAAAGGGAGGAAGAAAAGGAAAGAGTAAGGGAAAAAAGAGGTATCAGTCAGCAGAGGAGCTGAGGCAAGGGGAAAGTAAAAGAGGATGCCAGATGAACTGCAGGCTGATGCACTGTCTGACTTCTCTGTATATGAGGAGAGAGGTGAGACAGCGCCACAGACAAAGTGTGGGGAGGGGGGACAGAGAGAGAGAGAAAATCGGGGAGAAAGCATGAATGCCTGTTTGCTGACGATTTTGAATCTCCTCCCCTCTATTTTTCTTCTATTCTCCTCCCACTTTATTATTCCTCTCCATGCTACTGTATCTCACTTTGAATGTAGGGCTTCATGATGGAGCTATATCTTGGATATTTTAATTGTATTCTATTCTAACCTTGCTTTACAGTAGACATTAATGTCTACTTGTTGCTACCAATGTACGGTGTATTATGCTGTTATAAGGCGATGGTGTTAACTGCTGAGCTGTCGTGCCCTACTAGAGAGGGGACGAAAAGGGTTTGGGGGTGAGAGAGGGTATATATATATATATATATATATATATATATATATATATATATATATATATATATATATATATATAGGTCTTGACAGGTGATTGTATAATTGAGTCAGAGTTAGAGGGAGAGAGGAGTGTGGTCTTGTTTCTCAGTTATAATAACTCAATTTAAAATGTTCTAATACTGTTGGCAAAACAATACAGTCTTTTGAAACCTGACATGAAAAAATATGTTTTTTCTCAAAATCAGTGATTAATTAAAAATGTAGTTAAAGAAAACCTGGCCTGAAATTTTATACATATTTATAGTTTTAGATCCTCAGCACTATATACAGTATGTTTTGTCATGTATGTCCCACACAGTAATAGATAATCTAAAAGCTTGTTCACTATTGTGTTGACAGTAAGAGTTCACAGTGAGAAACGTTGAGTTTAAAAACAATATATATATATATATATATATATATATATATATATATATATATATATATATATATATATATATTTAGGTTTTCATATGTCAGACTGGGCTTTCCTGTATGAATTAGATGAACAAGCAAAATCTGATCCTTATGTAGTTAAATGTATGGTGCTTATCAAATAGATTTTAGACTATATTATAATATATTATTATAATGTTTCTGCTCCATAAACTGTGAGCTGAATCTTGAATTTCTAGTATTCACTGAATAAAATTCAACTAATAGACTTGATAACACCCCACACTTTTATACACAGCATGCTGTGTTTGTGTGTGTGACCTCGTTAGCACACACACACACACACACACACACACAACACACACACACACACACACACACACACACACACACACACACACACACACACACACACACACACACACCATGAAACAATCACACGCAGTCGTGTGTGAATGCTGATATACTATAACCAGGGCTTTGCTGATGTCACCCGCAGCAACAGTGCCCCTGTCTCCATCATGGGGAAAAACCCGTTGCCATGTCAACCAAGCCACTCCATGTTTTAGGAGCTATTCTAAAACTAATTAACCAGAAAAAAGGAGGCAAAGAAATTTTTTTTGAAGGGCAGGGGAGGATGGTGCTGATAACGTTAGCAAAACACCAGACGCCGACATCAGCATTCAAAGAAATCTCAATAAGAAAGAGCTGTGTGTTGATACAATTTTATTTTCCATTTAAAAGAACCTCTTTTCCTTTTCTTTGCCCTTGAGATATATTTATATAGGCTTATATATATATATTTATATAGGCTCTTACAGTAATGTCAGAACTTCTCCTCACTATAGCCACAAAAATGGCCTTCCAGAGGTAGGGGAGTCAAGAATAGGTTTGGAAATTAAATAACAAAACGTATAGCGATAAATGTGCAGCAAGCCTTAAATCAGGTACTCACAACTATTTTCAAACTGATCAGAAGAAGAACAACAATCATATGAATATTATTTCTATGACAACAATACAAATCATACATATTCCTTTAATTTTTTACGTTTTGTCACAAGGAAACCTGCATGGGGTGGGGGGGGGGGGGGTCTGTTCGTCGTTCATAGTGCTTCAAATTATATTAGCCTGAAATATAGCAAGGACCGCTGAAATGTATTTCCATGGGATTTCAGGGAATTCCAGGGGTCCATGGGTTTCTGGAG
Organism: Perca fluviatilis; assembly: GCF_010015445.1. Classification (NCBI taxonomy): domain Eukaryota; kingdom Metazoa; phylum Chordata; class Actinopteri; order Perciformes; family Percidae; genus Perca; species Perca fluviatilis. Next base: position 29,458,608 of record NC_053116.1, on the reverse strand, counting down.
GTTGTTTTTTAGGTTTTTTTAGGAGTCCCTGGAGGACATGCTGATAACATTTTGAATTGTGAAGAAATTGTTCAAGAACTCATAATAAAGGCCTCAATGAACTCTAAAATACCATTAGGAAATTATGGAACTCCCTCAAGAAACCCATGGACCCCTGAGACCCCTTATAAAAAATAAAAAAAAACTGAAAACCCTTAAAAGACCCAAAAGTTCATCAAGTACTATTTAAACTCGTGAATTCCTGAAATCTCCCCAAGGAACCCTAAAACACAGAGAAGAAACCCAAGGGAACCTTCAACAAACAGGGGTCCCCTAAGATCCCTTTGTTCTCCACTGAGGGAACCTTGGAAAACAGACAAAAACCACTTAGAGAACCTTGGGACTTTTTGACTCTGGAAAACCCTCAAGTGACCCTGAAACCTCTTTTAGGACCACTGGAACACCCTGTGGGACTGCTGGAAGATGTTCACTGACGCCTGTAAAACACTTTGGGGACCCTAAAAACCCTTAACCCTTGTGTTGTCCTCAGCTCAAATTTGACCCGTTTTCAAAGTTTTTTACATCACAAATATGGGTTTTTGTCAAGCAAATTGCCTAAAATTAACATGGATGCATGGAGGTACATACAACGTTCTTTGCAGGTTAAATTAATGATTACTTTTATTGAATTTTAGGTGTTTTATTCAATTTTATAGCATTTGAAAAAAAAACGTTTTAAATGTTTTCAAAACCGTATCCTGACTAAACTTTGAGATAAGTGAGTCTGTGATTCACTCAACATCCTGTGATCTTAACTTTAAGTCAAAAATAAGTCATAATTTCTGCTTTTTTTTTACTCAAAAATGAGGTATAATGTCATATAAATTGGATTTATTGACCATGAATAAAAAAACTTTGAAAAAAGTGACAAAGAAAAGGAAAATGTAATCTTCAATTTTGACCCGGAAGGATAACAAGTTAATGGTGGAAGGGAAGACAACACGAGGGTTAAGAAACGCTTAGCTTGTCAAAGACTATTTTACTGTAGCTCCCTGAACCCCAATATAGAGATGTACTCCTCATCACGACAGAGCAGAGGGCTGGTTAGAAGCAGTCTGACCTCTTGTGGTGAAAAGGCAACAGTGCAGCAGTTCTATTATTACATCTTATGCAGTATATCTTGGGAAGAAATGCCCTGAGCAATGATCCTTGTAAAGGTATTGTTAAACCAAACAAGGCCCAAAGCAGGACGGTGCAGAAGGAAAGTGTTCCATCAATAATTCAATCCAGCAGTAGAAAGTCTTCCCTAATGGTAAGTTTCTGTATGCATGTTGCAGAAAGCACAGCTGTTGTGCTGATGTGTGCCCCTGCGTGCAGCTCTTAGGATCTACTGCCTATAAAACTGGCTTTCTTATTACCCTTATGTGTGGCTGAAGCTCTAGTTTGTTTAGATCTTCCATCAGACAAAATGGATCTTGAATCATTAGATGCGAATGTGGGGTTTTGCCCACTAGTTGAAGAGAGCAAAGGAAGCAAAAGGAATGTTTACTGCCCACATACACCCAGATACAGCAATGCTCCTCACTGGGAAGCCACAGACATTCAGCAACACTCATTTCTGTGGTCCCTTGAGGCAAAGAGGGAGTTGGATGCATTTCAATACTGGATGATTCTCAAATTGTGCCATTTATGCGCATATCATACATGAAACAGTTTTCAGTTCATACTGTCAAGTTATGATGAAATATAATTTTGATTACTTTGATTCTCTAATTGCGAAACATCCAGTTTCTGGGGAAATTAAATTTTGTTGTATGTTGTCAATGTGGGAATTTCCCACTCTGATATAAATCAAATATGATGGCAAAAAAACCTTGTAGGTGTATTTTAAGCCGTTCACAAGGCCGAGCTGACAGACCACCATGCTTTTTATAGACCCACCCTGCTTCACATTCACACAGCTCCACATTTCACACTTGGCGCTGCTCAGTTCAGCCCTCCACTGTCAGTCAGCAGGAGCTGAGAAAAATTCATAAGTTTTATATGACAACTCAACATGGTTTGGCTGCAATAGCTATACTTGAGGTTGTAGGATCACATGCAACAACAAAATCAGTCCTGATGAGGCTAAGATGAAGGCTTGTTTGGCAAATGGCATAAGTCTTGGACAGAAAATGGGAAGCTGAGATCAGAGAGTTTTGAGCTTTTGGATTGCTCCTACTGTGGTTTATATCCAAAATGGCCACCTTGGTATGACAGAAAACAATAGTTTTTATATTGTAATTTAAATATTACAATAAATTTAATGTTAACTGAAAGCAGGATGTATCTATTGTTCTTATATTCAAGTTGCTCAAATTCAAATTGTCCTATTGTGATCTTAAAATCAAAAAATCAAGCTTCTCATATATTTGGGGATATATTTTGAAGATATATTATGGAATTTGTTATTTGATATGGAAGAAAGCAGGCTGACAAGAAAGATATTTATATGGGATAAACACATGATTGTCTCTTGGTCAAGAGAGATGTGTGCACATTGTTCTATAACTATGGGTTTGGTGTAAAGCTCAACATTGTGTTTGCTCAGAATAAAGAGCAATGGGCTGATGATATATGGACTAAAACCAAAACTGTGTATACATTTGGTATGATAAAATATAAATATGGCACTGAGAGATATGCTGTATATAATTGATCTAAAAAGACGGTCTGTCTATTAAGAAAAGCAAATTTGTTCATGTTCATGTGCTGTCTGACTGATATAGGAAATGAGTTACATTTTGTTTTCTATGCACTAATACTGAGAATAAAGTCATTTTGTAAAAAGAGATGATGCACAATGAATCAATTGGCTGTTGATTCATTGATGAAACGTTTAGATTAGTTACTTGTTACTAATAATTCTTGTTACTTTATGAGGAAAAATGGTATGTAGCAGTTATTTTAGGTTCCAGTTTATGTTATTCAAGCTGCTATTTAAATTGTGTTCCTTATACGGTCCATTTCTGTTACAGATTTTAAACAACCTAGTACATTTATCTTGATATTTTCTAGGTAAATTTAAATGTGCTACCCAAATGGAAAGTGTCAATGCTGAAACACAAGAAAAAGCACACAAATGCAAAGCTTTTTCACAGTACCTTGTTTAAAGAAATTCAAACTTCAACTTTTTGGGAAATGCACTTACTGGCTTTCTTTCCGAGAGTCAGATGAGAACATCAATACCACGCTCATGTCTGTGCATTAAGTACAGAGCAGCAGTAGAGTAGGGAGCAGAGGGGCAATTAGCCTAGCTTAGCATACAAAAACAGCAGCAAATGGATGGAAAACAGTTTATCCATCTGCTCAGTACCTCTGTGCAGCGTCTGCGGCTAAAACCTCAAATTCAGTCTTTCAAATTCAAGTCATTTTTACATCAGTTCCTCAATTCCTCATTTCCTCATGTGCTCATTCCTTGTTCACTTTCTTTGATCCAAATTTTCTAACTTCTGAGGTCCCAGCGCCGGTAAATAAAGCTCACATCATTAACATGTGGTTAAAAGGGTTAGCTGGAGCCCTGTTTGGTTTGCTTGTCATGATCTTATCTTCCACCAGCAGGATTTGATATGTTTTTTCTTTGTTGATGTATTCTGGATTCATTACAATATCTATTTCACGTCAACATGTCATTCACGAGTAAGCAGAGAAAAGCTGTAAGGAGCTCCTTGTTCCTTGCCGGGTTTCACTTTGCTTTTCTTTGTGGAGTTCAGAGACAGACAGGCCAAGCACAACATGAAGAATGCTGGGAAACACCTCGCCCAAACACCGGAGGACAGTTTGCTGTCCAACATGACTGACCATATGAGACTTTCTGAGGAAGTGTGAGGGACATTCTGTGGCTTGCCTGCACATGTGGACGGTGACTGGAAGTCACAGTTCCATTTGTCTCAATAACTAAGCAATCCCAGTTGTGTGTATCGTGTGTTAGGGCCTCGCTCTGCCAGAACTCCCTCTGTGTCAGGCACAATGAAACCATAATATTAGCTCTAGAATCACATGATAGACTGAGCATGTTGAAAACCACTGTCTGCAGATTGACCGCTCTTCCCTCCCTTTCCTGCCACTTCTGATCTCTTTTTCCCCATTTTCTGTGTTTCGCCACAGAAGCACCAAAATAGCCCTCTTAGCTTTGAGGAAAACATATTTTGATGACACAAAGCTGAATGGCTGCTTTGTCCTGCAAAAAAGGGTATGTGAAAATGGGAAGGACTTTTGCTGGCTAATGGTTCTGGGTACTTGGCCTGCAGCGAAGTTGGCAAGGTCTCTCAAGGCTACACCAACAGGAAATTGCATTAATCCGGAGCTGGGCTGAAGTATTTCACTCCCTTCTTCATTCAAGGCTTTGCCAGGGTTTCAGCGGACCACCTTGGCCGTCCTGGTAAGAGAAGAACAGGGGTGGGAGGCCTCTGGGTATGGCTGAAACCTCCCCGTCCATGTGCTCCCTAATTGGTTTAATGACCGTAATTATCTGCTGGAGTGCATGTTGTGCAGGGGACGATTAATGGCCTCCAAAACATATGCAGACAGGCGGAAATTAAGAGAGGGGGGCGCTGAGACAAAGAATAGCTCTGCAAAAAGAGAGCCATAAAGTCGCAGAGAGATACGCATCCTGCTGGGTAAGAGAAACAGAATAAAGACACAGCGCTTTTTTTCTCTTCTTAATGGGAATTTTGTTGCTGTTAAAATGTCATATTAACTTCTAAAGCTTGGATTTTTTTGATAGAAAAACAACAACATTAAATCCTGTAATACAGGTCAGGTCATACCACCCATGCAGTTAGAAGGTTAACATGAACTTCATGACGCTCCAGGAAAAATATGTAGTACAGGAACCACCACAGTTGTTGAAAGCTAAATGATGTAAGTTGCAGTAACACTAATGTCCTCTAGATGCTGACTCTGACTGACAATTGATCTCTGACTGCATTGAATCCCATTTTAAAAACTTCATCTTTTCAGTTGAAATGCAGTAATTAGTTTTTTTTCTTCCACACAAGTTAGGGTCATGATGGTAAATTTCACTCTAGGGCTTCAACTAATGAACTGTAACTCATTTTTTTTTAATTAATCAAATTATCATTTGGTCTATAAAATGTCAAATAAAAAATGTCCATCACGGTTTCCTAAAGCACAAGGTCACATCTTCTAACAGCCCAGAACCCAAAGATATTGAGTTTACTATCACATAAGACAAAGAAATGCATCAAATCCTAACAATTGAGAAGCTGGTACAAACACAAACACATACTTGTTTATTTCTTCTCACTGCCATACACGCTGCACTGCTTGTACAGCACAGTACCACACCACAATCCTGTTTATACACCACCAATCTGACCTGTATATAATGTAGCAACTGTATGCTTGTCGTATAACATTATTTTCATACCTAGGTACCTGAACACAATAGCTACTGTATATGTTTATGGTTGTGTGTTAGGCTGTCTATATTTATATCTCCCCGTACATTGGTTTTCAGCTCTGTCAAATTCCTTGTGTGTGTAAAAATACTTGACCCGTAGCTGACTCTGGTGTTTTAGGGATATGTTTTCTTAAAGGACAGGTGTCTCAGCCTATCAGATTGGTTACCACTCAACCCACTCTGGTCTACCTAGGCTGTTTCCCCTTCCATCAAATGTGGATCATTAAAACAATGATAGTGAACTGAAATCCAGGCACAAAAACATTCCTTCACAAACATCACAGAAACTACAGACATGTTTTGTAACATGTATGTAAATCATGGACCTACAGTAATTCTGGACCGTATAGCTTATACATTGGTATTGATTCTGTTAGAAATGGGTTTTCTCCTTTAATTCACTGTGAAATGCTCTTATTAACCTACCATGTCTAAAAAAAAGTTACACAAAATACATTTCTTTTAAAAATTTAGTGCGTAAATTTTTGATATTATTGAACGTCCGTTACATTCAAGCGGTTGCCTAGGGAAATTCTAAAGGGAAAAAAATCTCTGCATATTTTTTCCCTCAATACATATGGGACCATTTTCATTATGTAGCACCTTCAACCCTGCTACCTCACCTTTAGAACAGCGGCACCGAAATGTTTATAGGCTCTTGTAAAGACGGATCTGTGAGAATTTTTATGTGTTGAGTGACATCAGCGAGTGCCATTAGCTGGAATATGGAGTGAATTAGGCCGGCGTTTCAAAATATACAGAGTCTGCAGAAAGACAAGGCTTATGTCAACAGCGGCTTGTGTTTCTGCTCTCCACTCCCTCTCATGTCGCCTGGCTGACATCAAACAGATCTCAGCAGCACAGTTTGGGAAAATGCTAGATGCTGGTAATAATTATTTGTTCCTCGCTGTCTCATTAAATAAATTCATTAAAGCACTTAGTTCCAGCAGCTTTCTGTTTTCATACTCGGATTAAACCTGGAGAGGAGCTTTGGAAGAATTCAGAGTGTAATCTTGGATCAGGACATATAAAATGTTCAGTTGAGAATGCAGTGAAAATAGGAAAATTGAGGGGCTTGGAGGAGACTTTAGGGAGAAGAATAATCTGCAAAAAGCCCTGGAGCGCTGGTGAGAGAAACGGCAGCGGAAAGACGCAGGAAGACCAATATAGACAGAAATTGGAGGATGTGTTTTCTGGTCAGGAACCCATTGCTAAAATTAGTGAGGATGTAAATTCCTCAGCGTTGCCGGTTTTCGAATCCGTGCATGACACTGAGAGCTGCCAGGAGAACATAAAACAAAACAAAAAAATAAAGTAAAAATGGAAGGGGCGGCGGTATAGGGAGAGGTCATACATGAACAGCGCCATGGTAATGTTTTCCTTCTTCTTTACTTCTTTTCAAATTGACCTTCGCCCTGAGAACAAAGACATCTAAAAAGCCACAAGGAGGAGAAAAGCTCTGAAAGCGAAAGCCGCGGCCCCCACACACAACAGTCCACGGGGGGAGGCTGAGGCCCTGGACGCCAAGCCTTCAACACAATCACCACACATGCTATTGTGGCCTGCAGTAAAGCCCTGGTATGGCTCAAATCTCCAGCTAAACCCCTCCACCCCTACCCCTCACCACTAGCCACCCCCCACCCCCCCGCTCTTTCTCTGTCTCTCCATGCATCCCTGTCATTTACAGTCCTAATGACAAGACACAAACTTCCACACATTCAACCCCCGCAGAGCGAGGATAATCACATTACAGGCGACGACAGGGGCGTAAACCAAACTTCTCCAGCAGTCACTTTGGACGCACTCAGACGTGGATTTGCATATATCCAAACAGTATAGTCAGCAGCTAAACAGTGTGTCTCTGCTCCTCTTTTTCCATCGTGGATGGAAGAGAGAGAGAAAAAAACATGCTGTGAAGACTGAGGGAATGGAGGGATGGAGATGGAAAATAGTGGAAGACTTTCTCAGTTTACAGTCGCCACTCGCCACACAAAGCCAGGACTATTTCTAGGCATCCTATTGGTTTAACAGAGGCAAGAACACACAGCCAGCTGTAAGTCAAGGACAAAGACTCAGAAGGGACTAGTGTCAGATTCAAGTTCCCATGCCCCGTCCGCGTTGGGCTTTTTCCTTGCTACTTCTCTGTTGACCAGCAGATTAATTCAATACCTAAATATTGACATTCCTCTCTCTAGTGTATGGCTCTTATCTTAGGAATGCATTTATGGCTTTGTCATCAAAGCATCAATCGACCAAAGCTGATAATTTTCAAAATGCGAGGCGCCAGGGACTTCCCTGCCACTGCGAGGTCAGAGTGAATGAGATAAGGCAAGGTGACGCACAAAGTCAGCACTGGGCTTGTTTGGACATGCTGAGTTCTCTTGCTTGAACATTTACATTTTATTATAATTTTTGTCCGCAGCAGTCTTGCAATCTGATGCAACAGGCTGCGAACGCAACATTTGACGCCAAAATTGACACGCTCTGCTTACCCGCTGCTATGCTGCAATCCATGTAAGGTCAAACATTGGAGGGGGGGGGGGAGAAATACATTTTAATTATTCATGTGCAGTGATAACTAAAAATGTAAATTAACACTGAATGTATATTCTTGTGTTTATTGTTATATGTGTATCGTTAGTGTTTTGGAGAAGCAAACCTATGGGGGGATGGGAGGCCTTGCAGTCCACTGCTGGCAGTGTTTTATTGTTGTATTGTTTTTGACATGTCATTTTCATCATATCTGTTTTATTAAATCTTTTGCTTAATCTTCAATTGGACCAAGCCTTGGTCCTTCCTCCTCAGAAATCAAACGAAAAACATTCTTTTACATTTTCCTAACAGTGGTATGTAACGCTTGTGCTTGATATCTTTGGTACCCCTAACATCGCATGTGGCCCTCCATTTGATATCTAGAACCGTCACTGCTCTGGTTTAGTGTTGGGAGAAATATGCAAATATGGTAATTAGAGAAGTGGGCTTCTTTGTGGTTAAGTTTAGGGATCTGACTGCTATCATACTGCTGAAGATATCCATGAGATTTTACAGATAATTCCAGTTTATTACAATCCTATTTATGTAGTTTTGACTGTCAAATGTCTGCTGTGAAAAAGGCTCACTATAGCCAAAACTATGAAAGCTGTAAAAATGTTTAAAAAATAAATAAATAATAAAAAACAAAACATAAATGTACTTTGAATATTGCTCCTCATTCAACAGCATTGACCATTAAATATCCATAATAAAAGGTTCAAGTCCACATCTCAAAGTCACATGTAAAACCCTGCGGTCACACAAGGTAACAAGTATTGTATTTAATACATGCTATGTAGTAAAGTGTGTGATGCCATAGTGACGTCTTTTTACTCTCTCGAAATATTTCACATAATTTGTCCTTATAGTTTTCCAACTCAGAATCCCGAGGTAAAGGACTGTTCCACTGTATTTCTCTGAGGCAGAATTTCTCACGTCCCACTTTGACTGTAATGCAACAGAGGAGTTAATGGGAGAAGAAAATGTGGTGTCAGGCAGCGGGTCATTACCCAGCCAAGGCAGATCACAGTCTTTGTATAATTAATACAAACATCAGATTTTTTTTCAAGTTTACTTTTGTCCCACAATTTAATATCTGGTTGATTTGATTAGAGAATATAAATCTAACAAAACATTTTTCTTAGTAATTGCTGACAGAGAAATGTGTTTTGTACAGAGCGTGTGTGTGTGTGTGTGTCCCTCTACATAGTATACCTTTAAGAAGTGGGAGAAATGTATAAAGGAACACTTAATCCTTCAGTTTCTCAGAAAATTAAGTATAGTTGTCAAATGTAGTGGCGTAAAAAGCACAAGATGTAGAGGAGTAGAAGCATAAAGTTATATTACCTTGAATTTGTACTTAAGTACAGTAATTTAGGAAGTGTATTTTAGTTACATTCCACCACTGTAGGACCTCAGCTTTCCCCTGCCGATAATGAAGCACACACGTTCATTACAGGTTCCAACTCTGGAATTAAAACTTCCAGCAGCATTATAAGGATATCCAGGTGGAAGTATAAACATCCTGGCACCGTTTAAAACAAATAAAGCATTCCTCTGCTCTGTTTAGCATCAATCATACAGTAGGCTTTGCCAAATGCAATTTAAGACTTCATTGCTACACAATTGCAATGAAGGCAATCATGGGTTTGAATAATTGAGGAATAAAAAAAAAAAAAAGGGGGACATAGAGCTTTTTTAAATTTATTATTGAATGAGAGCACAACCTTCAATTAATATCCCAGCTCAGTGTTTATCAGCATAAATAAATAAAAGTAAAAAATAAATAGGCTATTAAATACAGTATAAAACAACAGGCAAAAAGGAAAAGAGTTTGCTTTTTGATGGAGGAACTCTCAAAATGTTTGGAAAGGCAGCAAATGATTGGAACTTAAGAAAATAACCAGTTTGGTATTATAGTAATAGGGAAATCATACAAAAATGTAATTGCAACCAGTAAACCAGAGTAATAAAAAAATTAAAAAAAATCCCTTTTCCAAAGATGGATCGATCAGCTACAATAGAATGATGGATACAAATACAGTAGAAATTCAAGTAAAGGAAGGTGTTCATCAGTAACACAATCATTTGCAGTCTTCAATTAAGAGCACTGGGGGAACAGTCCACTATACACTTCCCACTACACTGGAGAGCTGCTTCATTAAAACAGACAGAAGCAAACTCCCGCTAATGTTCCACAAAAATGTCTGGAACGAGCTCTTAATTGTCAAAGCATATCCTGTCAACATGTTACTCAAACCAACAGAAATATGAATGGATATTTGTAAAAATTCTACAAAACTAAATTAGACATTGAAATTGCAAACCAAACTATTATTTAGTACGAAATCATCTCAACCACAACAATCACGCATCATTAAATCTTTTTTTCCCTAGGGCATTTACATTTTTGGCAAACTTCACCTCCCGAAACTTATATATATATCTTTTTTTTGTTCAGGATTTTGTGTGTAATTGCCCTTTTCCTGCAATTCTTAAACAAACTAAGAGATCATGAAATTCACGATCTAAGTGCTACATTATAAATTGTAATCCCAATGTTTTTGGTTATCTGTACACAAGCAGTACCTAATATATATCCTCTTTTTTCATATAACATCACTTATATGATCATATCTTAATTTCTGCACAGAGCAAGCAGAAGGCCAGTAACAACACCAGGTCCATCTGTGTTTATACACCTACGCAAGACCGTCTCTTTACCTTTGGGCCAGCTCAAGCTCATTTCAGCCGTGTCGACGCTCCATCCTCATTTGTCTGACAGGAAATGGACCAAAGTGCCAATTAAAGGGAGACGCCGTGACATCAGCATCAACCACAACCTGAGCCAGGGCTGGGCTCCACTGCTCCCACTCTATCACAATGACTGTGCTTCTCTTGTTTGTTTGATACTGGATGCAACATGCTCAGGCTGCAATTTTGTAAAGTTGAAGCCGCTCCCAGAACTGGCTTGTTTGTTGATTTTTATGAAGCAGGAATGTGAGATGAAGGAAGAAAAAAAATGCATGAGCAATGAATTGTAACTGTACAGAAGACATGGATAATAAAAATAGAGATCTAAAATATACAGTCTACTTGATACGTCTATTTTTGTATATTTGCTCAATTCCCGTGTGGATAAGATGAAGAAATCAAAAATGTACAGTAAGTCAGTCTGATTTCAATCAGCCCCAATGGATGGCACAGTTCTCTTGGTCCTGCCGATCCAAGGCCGTGCCTGCAGTTTTGCTCCATCTCAGCTTAGAGTTCAAAGTCTGCCTGCTTCAGTGCCCGGATTTAATTCCCTTCGTTGTCAGGATCACACTGCAAAGACACTCAGGGTGCTGGTCTGGTCCTTTAAACCCAAGATGCTGTAGGCAATTCTTTTCAAATGGCCAGGCAGCCTCACCCCAATGTTCTTAATATCCCTGTAAAAGAAAGAGATGTGACAAAATATAAGAGGAGCTACACACGGATTTAAACTTTGGACTTGTTCCAACACTTTTCACGCACATCCTTTGTGGCTCTCAAGCCTTGTAGTAATCACTGACTCATCCAACATGCTAAAATGCCAGCCTTGACTCCATTCATGTTTAGCTCGGTGGCTGAACCAGCACAGCAAGGTGGGGTGTGTTCCAACTCAGTAATCTGCCAAAGTTTTTAGTTTATCTTCGGCATTAAAAAGAAAATAACTGGGGGTTTCGCTCTCCAGGAGCACATGATGCAAACCTGCAAAAGCTCTGAAACACAGCAGCCCAAAGTCAAAGCCTTAATTATAGCCTTAATTACTTAACGAGGATTCTCCCTGTTGACCATGAATCACTTGTCTGGCAAGCAGAGGGTGGGTCGTAAATAACTGCTGGTTTTCCAAGAGTGCTACCAGATGCCCTGAGATGGAAACATGGGGCCATGAAATCACACCATTCTATATGACAAATACTTCAAAGGGGTTTGTCGTCTGCTTTACAGTCTTCCCATCTTCCCAAATAATGAGCAAGACCAACTGATAAACGTATTCCATGGCACCAGGGGGGGAGGGGGGGGGGGTCATATTGGCTGGTCATGCGGTTAGGGAAAGCTCTGGCCCTCATTATTGCCCCAAAACAACCTTCTATTATGTGCAAGCCTTTTTTTCCCAAAACGTTGAGTCCATTTCATTAAATTGCCCCCTTAACGCTCCCACAGACCCACACATCTGAGAAGATCCAATTGCCTTAAATTACCCTGTGAGAAGTTCAGGGGGTGCATTCTGAGCACACCTCTTCAATCTTTCTAGAAGTACAAATATACCGACTATGGGGCTTCAAATGTCATCCATCTATTTCAGTTCCTTAATCCCCTCTAGCTGTTCCTGCTTCGTGGGCTATTCTCTCCTCTTCCTTCCCTCCTTTAATGATGAAGAAGCCTCAAAGAAAAGGCCTTTGCCCTAAACAGGCAAAACTGGTGGTTTCGGGGCTCGAGCAAAAGTGCTGCCTGCAGCTAGTGTTAGTGTGTGAGTGTGTGTGTGTGTGTGTGTGTGTGAGGGGGATTGGAGAAAGGAAAGAAGAATAAGGACTGTAGCGACCACAGGCCACCACCACCAGCCTACCACAAATGAGCCCACTCCTTCTCCTTCCCTCCATTCCTTTTTCCATATAAAACGTTTCTCAAGTTGTAACTGAGGTTGGCTACAATATTGTTAGCAAAATATTCTGTTGGTTGTTGAAAAACACATTTTTAGAAAAACAAAACGCATAAACTGCTGGTGGGGGGGTTGTGCAACATGACTGTTATGTTTTATGACATAATTTGACAACAAAATGTTCCCCTGCTGTGCCAAAAACATACTTAACAAGTAAATAAAATAAATAGATCGAAACGTGTTATGTGGCGTTACCAAATCTGAAGTCATATCCCACTTACTCATTCTTCATCTGCAGGACATGGTCCATGGTGACGACCCCAGCGCAGGTGAAGTTCTCACTGTACTGACTCATCTTGATGGACTCCAGCCACTCCGACACCGACCTGAAGGGGGAACCGTCCGAGCCGCTGGTGCTTGGAAGGCGGATAGATATGCTGCATGCAAAGAAAAGGAGATCCAAATAATAATAATAATAATAATCAACAGGCTTTCCCACAACAAAGGAAGCTGACTGAACAGGAAATCAGTTGGTGAAAAAAACCAGTTGGAGCAGTTAGGGCGAGAGCCGATAAAGCTTGACATCCTTTTTTCCTTTCTCATCGTTTCTGGCTTTGATGTTCCCTCACAAAAGGGGAAATATTCATTTATGCGCACAATCGCATACAGCAGAGCTTTAGTAATCCCCTGCCAGGAGTGTACACATGTTTCTTTCATTAGCCTGGCAGGCAAGGTGTCAGCATGTCTTTTTAATGGTTTAAGTAGAACATCTTAAAGCTATTCCCTTTCTTCCCCAAACTACCCTAAATACCCAGCCCATTTCTGACTTGAATTAAATGGGGAGCTGCTGTGTTTAAGTCCATAAGACACTGGAGACAAGTGTAAGTCAAGTTTCCAAGTCAGTCAGGGGCAGACAAGACTGGGGTGTGGACAAGATCATACCAGATTATCATCATAATGTCGCTGGTTTGATTCCAGCCGGCCTGCCATACCTCCTCTCTATATATCCCTTCGTTTCTTGTCTTTATCTCTACTATCAACAACAACAAAAACAGTCAATGTAAGTTCAAAGACAAGTCTCAATCTAAGTAAATTGGTTGCACGATGCTGACCTTTAAAATGAAATTTCAGCATTTGAGGTTTTTCCTGTCTGAGTTGTTGTAAATGTTTTTACACTATCTCAGACCACGTCCTTTTGCAGAGGCCTAATCATTAAAAATTAACAATTATAAATACTGTTGTTTCTTTTTAGGCTAACAGAGCTCTTTCTAAAGTTAAGAAAGGTTCCGCTTCTTGGAGGAGACCGCACGACTTTGGGTGCTTATTATCAGGGTTTTATGCCACATAAATAGATACCAGAACTAACCAGAATGGAAACTTAAAGAGTACACACAGAAGTGAGACTAGGAATTGAATTTATATAACAAGCATTGCAAAAGTTTTGGTTTCAGGGTTGTTTCCAAGAACTGGTTGCTGATAGTGGCAGCTACTGAAGACTCAGGACTGGAAAAATATGCATTTCAAGCCCTTAGTCGGTATGTAAATAAATCTTACCGTGGGTCGAAGTCTGCGATGGTCTTCAGGGAGTCTGGGCTCCGCAGCAGCTTGTCCAGCAGGTTGACGATGTCTCCAAAGCGCGGCCTCTTGGAGCGATCCTGGAGCCAGCACTGCAGCATCAGCTGATAAACAGTTGACGGACAGTCCATCGGCGCAGGCAGCCTAAAAGCCTCGTTGATAGCCTTCATCACCTGCATGAAGTTTTTCCAGGTGACTAATTAGATCTTTCTCACTGGTAAGTTTCTTCAAATCTGTGTTGACATTTCTAAAAAATGTCTTTTGACATAAAGAAAAAAACAGCAAAACCTCAGAGAAAAGTGCTGTAAACACTAAAACTTACCTCATGGTTACTCATGTCCCAGTAAGGCCTTTCGCCAAAGGCCATGACCTCCCACATGACGATGCCAAAACTCCACACATCGCTGGCTGAGGTGAACTTTCTGTATGCTATTGCCTCAGGAGCCGTCCAGCGAATGGGGATCTTACCTCCCTGTTCAGGAAAAAAGCTTCAAGTTAGAGACAGAGGAACAAAAAAATTAATAAATAAAAAATTTAAAAAAAGGACTCAAGAATCTCAAAAGCAACGTTGCTGCCCTTAGACACCATGTTGCACCTTGCAATGATGTGACTGAGGTTGGAATGATGAGACTTTTTTTGCTTTAAGGTAACAGGAAGTCCCATAATCTACTTACACTTGTGGTGTACGTCCCCTCAGGATCGTCCTCCAGCACCCGGGACAGGCCGAAGTCTGACACTTTACACTCCAGGGTGTTGTTGACAAGGATGTTGCGGGCAGCTAGGTCACGGTGGACGTAGCTCATGTCAGAGAGGTACTTCATGCCTGCGGCGATGCCGCGCAGCATGCCTACCAGCTGGAAGGAAGGAAACTCGCCATCGTGGTCCTGATGGGTGAAAACCAACACAGATTCAATTTTGTGTACCAAAACAACAAGAAACAGATGATGATTTTGTAAACGACAAAACAGATAGCATGGCCCAGAAATAGATCTAGATATAGATCCACTTTTCCAAATTAACAAATATTGTGTATCGTAAGTGGTGTACTTACCTTAAGATACCTGTCCAGTGCGCCGTTCTCCATGTATTCAGTCACGATCATGGCATGTTTGACTGCGCACGCATGCACACACACACACACACACACACACACACACACACACACACACACACACACACACACACACACACACAAACAAATCATGTCCCTGAACTGGCCCAAAAACATACAAAAATGTGAGATTTAAATAAATAAAAAAAATAACAAAACTCACAGAAATCCTTACATTTGGTGACCACCCCCTCCAAGCGAATAATGTTCTGGTGGGAAAACTGGCCCATGATGGAGGCCTCGCTTAGAAAGTCCTGCCTCTGCTTCTCCGTGTAGCCTGGCTTCAGCGTCTTGATAGCAACTGCCACCTCTTTCCTCGACGGCACCTTCAGAATGCCACGGTACACCTCACCGAACTCCCCTGCAGGAAAACAATATTAATGGGACGATTGATTTAGAAAAGGGCTATTAGGTGAAAGTGCGTTTAATACCTCTTCTCATGTTTCTAGCTGCGGGGGTTTGCTGTGTAACAAAGTGAAAATAAGGAAATATCTGCAGCTGTTTTGCCTGAGGCTCTCTCACAGAGGTGTGTTCTGGCTGGGTGTTGAGAGAAAGCCTATGTTGTATAATAGGTGGATGGCCTGTGGTGTGGAAGCATGGGAATCAGCTGTCACATGAAGAGAAAGGCGGGGGACACGGTCGTGGGAACTGGGGAGGGGGTGTATGTTGATTCTAAGGGTAAAGGTGGTCGCACTTGAATAAACGTACCACGAATAAAAGATCTGGGCAGGGCCCGGGAAAGGTGCTCTGATCTCCTTCCAAAATACTGCTTCTGCAACACTTTTTGTGCAATTGTTCATGCCAAAACAAAGAGATGCCACAGCCAAGAGTTGCCTCACAACAAAATGTCTCAACTTGTTGTGTGAGATCGATGTTAATCTCGCTAAAGTAACCACTGTCAGTCAGCCTGCTAAGCTGTGGAAAATGTAATATAAACAGCAAATTTGGGGATTGGGAAAATCTTTCAACATCTCCGAGTTAAGCCCCACAGCAGATTGTCTCAGCAGGCTTGTCACTCACCAGCTCCAATGACTTTCTGTTTGGTTATGTGGCTTGGGTGGATTTCAGTGGCAAACTTCAGGACGGCTACGTTGGGGTCCTCGTATGTGTGTGGATCCACGTAGGTCTTCAGAGGCTTCAATTGCTCTGTGAGAGAAAAAAAAAAAAAACAAGAAATTGTTTTATATTAAGAAATTAAATTAATTAATTAAATAAAGTGAGATAAAAGACATGAGGAGATTTTTTGTCTACCTGAGCTGGAGAAGTAGGTGTCCTCTGGCCCTTGCCTGGAGTTAGAGTTTCTTCTCCTGAATGGAAAGATAAAACCCTGACAATGAATATCCCACTTTCCATGAACAAATGGACATGTGTCTTTATATCATTTGCCTCATTTGCCTAATATCAATAGCACATAGCAACCTCAGTAATCATTTTTCAAGACATTCTAAGGGTTTCAAAAGGATCCCGACACTGGTGCAATGCGTCCATTCATGTAAAGGCTGCCCTTTGATAAAGGCTGAAGATAGACTGTGTTTGCCAAGCCGATTGAAAGACTGAAAGACAGACAAGCAGGCAGGAGGGAGGTGGACAGACGGACCACAGTCTGCTAAAGTACAGGCCCAGGTCACCTTTACAAAGTGCCTGCGGTCTGGTACAAAAAGAACTAAGCACCTCTTATCTCCAACAATGTACCACCCCGGACCAATTTCCTTTCAAAGGCCCAAACACTCACTAGAATATAACCATTTAGCAATGACAAGGCACATTCGACGTAAATTCTTCCCCAGTGAGTGCTGGGACACAGATCCAGATAAAGAGAAAGAGAAAGTTGGCTAAAGAAAGACAGAAAGAGAGGTGAGAGGAGAGTGAATGCAAAGGCCATTTGGAGGCCCCACAAAAGGAAAGGCAGAAGAATTAGAGAGGAAGCCAGTGAAGGAGGCTGCATTCTGACTGAGTAACAGGACAGAAAGAAAGGGAGAGCAGCAGAGGGGGGCGGTTACTGACCGTCTGCGTAGGAACAGGATCACGACCACTATGAACAACATGGCCGCTCCTCCGACTGCTGCGCCAAAAATAACTGCCGGGTTGTTTTGAGTAAGGCGTCCTGAAAAAGGCAAGTAAAGAAAACATAGACACAGATTAGAGCAATCCCATTAATGAACAAAGCTTGTGAAACTTTTTCCATGGGGGGTTCTCCTCCGTACCTTCAGACGAGGTCTCAAACTGTTCCTCTATGCTGGAGCCTCCAGGGCTGCCATCGCTGCCGAGGGCCTGCACCCTGAACAGGTAGGCCGTACCCGGGGCCAGATCGCTGATCTGCACAAAATTCTTCTCCAGTAGGAGCACGATGTAGGTAGTCACATCCAGGTTATCATCCTGAGGAAGGGAGATCAGGGGGAAATTCAGTAAAAGAACCAGTGTTAATGTTGAAAATGGAGGCCACATATTTAATTTTAGCATTTATGTTAGAGTAATAAATAAATTAATGGTGACAAGTGCTCTTTCCTATACCATGAAATGTATGTTTAACTCATGATTATCAGATCAGGAGTTCTGGTCTTAAAGTGATGCTCATCCATATGTCATTTAAATGTAATATCTTAGAAGCGGCTTTACATTTGTACAGTGATAAATGAAGAATATACTCTTTAATTGTGACACACAGCAGGAGAATACACAGGAGTGACGCACCTTCTTGCGGTAGGTAAGTTCATAGCGGATGGGCCGGACCCGTGGTCGGGGGGATACGTCCCAGGAAAGGGACAAGCTGGTGGAGGTCCTCTCAACCAGTCGCATCGTGGTAATCTTGGGGGGGTCTGAGGACACAGGGTAGAGAATACTTAATCTTTAGGGATGTGAAAACCTCATAAAATACGTCTGAGTAAAAAAAAAAAAGTCGACCGCACTGAGGTATGTGCACCACTGAGCACAAGTGGCTCTGCTGGCAAGTTTGGTCTGACTGCTGCAGGAATATCATGTCATTTGAGGAGAATCATTTTCAAACAGATCTTCCCCTGACTCAGACGACTTGATCTACAGTTTGGGATCCATGGTAAATTAGAGTCCTGGACCAAAGTTAGCTAGTTAAATTCATTTAATCTTACTCCTGCAGAACTATTCGACTTGCAGAGCTGTCACTGCCTCACAGATGGCACTTGTCATTACTGCAGCACATATAGCATCACTCCACTGCCTCATTTCAGCAGCACTCACCTGTGTAGTGTAGTGATGTAGTTAGAGTGCTGGTGGACGGGGGTCGAGAAGCCCGTGGCGTTGCCTGACTGGCAAACAGCGACACGCCGCTATGTGCCTCCACAATGAACGTGTAGTTGAGGTGAGCATCCAACTCGCTCACTGAAACCTTGGTGTCGGTCAGGCCCGTGCTGGCCGGCTCGTAGCGGATTTTCTCTCCACAGGGCTGGCACACAATGCCCTCGCAGCGTTGGCATTCAATGCTGTAGGTGATGTCGATTCGACCTCCGGTGTCTTCAGGCGGGCTCCAGTTGAGGAGGAGTTTTCCTGCAGAGAGCTGCGTGGTGGTGGCCATGAGGTCTCGTGGGGCAGAAGGGAGGCCTGATGAACACAGATTGGGAAAGGATATGGAATGGTAAATAGACGCAGGGAAGAAGAAAAAACGGGAAGCAAAACGTGGGGTATTCCTTTCTGAGATTACAGTAACATTAGAAGGTAAAAAAGATAATGTCCTAAAATTCAGGATTCTGATTATTTTATTCAAACCAAATTTGAATATGTGCAGAGAAAGTGCAACAAGAAAAGAATATTTCATCCGTGCACATTCTGTAGTGTTAAGACAAAAGTCACAAACGACATTACTTCGAAACTCATTGGCAGCTAATATTTTTAAATGTTCTTGTTTCAAGGTTCTCATTTGAGATCAAGGGGACTCGTTACCTGAGCAGGGTCCAGTAGATGGGTCAGTTGGGGCCCGGTAGAAGCCATCCATGCAGGGACAAAACAAAGCCCCAGAGCCGAGCCTCTGGGTGTTGGCAGGACACAGCTCACACTTGTCACCGGATGCTACAGCTTTGAAGAAGCCAGGCTGACATTCTGCAAAACACAGAAACACATTTGCATGAGCAGGTGAACAAGAACAATGGTGACTTCAGGCAAAATCCCATAAGACACATATACATAGCCAGTTTCTCCAGATCATTCGAGTCTCTTTGAAAGATCAGTTGTGCAGTGAACTTTTCACGTTGCGTGGGTGGAACACAACAAGGTGGAGTGGACACGTCATTATGTCAAGGCTAAAGGTTAGATTTGGACTGAGATATGAGTGACAGTGTTATGGGTGATAAAACAAGAGGCAAGGCTCTGCAAAGTGTTGACTCTACTCATTAAAACACTGTCCATTCCAACTAAAATGCTGCTCACATGAACCCAACCCCAAAACAAAAACTCCCTGCCTAGCCGGCATTCCTACTCTTTACTTTTCAAACTACCAAACCCCCTCTGATGCTGCTTTCTTACTGTCTCTCTTACAACAAGCACAACCAGTCATCCCACATTCCACGACAGTAAGTCAGTCTTCAATGCTGTGAATTAAAGGCTACAAAAATCAGCAAAGTGGAAAGAAATAGAAGTGAAGCAGCACAAAGCACAGCATCCGTTTGCACTCAACAGTCCATTCTATTTTTTTTCTTCATGCAGACTTTTGAAACTGTATCGCCTAGATAAGATGACACCTAATTTCACACGTCCAACTCGGAATAAAGAAATCCAGGTAGAGGATCCAACTGTGCGTAGCGGTGGTGAAATATGAACTTAATACGGTGTGAAATTCTGGAGAGAGTGCACCATAAAGGAGAGTGAAAATGAGATGGGCCCCCCTTTAACTCTGCAAGCGCATTCCAATGGCTGCTGCTCATGTCCTCGCACCATCACACATTCATCCACACACAAATGTATGCACTGCACACACACACACACACACACACACACACACACACACACACACACACACCCCTATGTATGCACAAAATACACATACATGTATGCAAAGCACACCCGTGGACACATGGGTAAATCTGACATCAGAAGAGGGATTATGTCCGCTGCCTGTCACCTGTTCATGTCCCTCTGCCAAGTCAACACACACACACACACACACACACACACACACACACAAACACAGCGTTTAAATAGCTCATGACAGATGTCATGAGATGTTGACAATGCAAATGAGAGCCAAGATGAAGGCCAAAGGACAACAGAAGAAGAAAGACGCACGAGAGAAAAGAAAGAAAGGAAGGAAATGAAGAAGAGTATGGCAAGAGAGAGATCAGACAAGCTAGAAAGAGGACATGAAATGAAGCATGTGTGAGAGATTAAAGTTCATGCCAGTGACGGAGGCAAACACAGTTCCGATGTCAGATTCCAACAGAGGCAAATTGAAAAGCAGAACCAAGGACAAAGACAATATCAGATTCACTAAGAGATACTGTCTCGGTCTACGGCTGCCTTTCACTGTGGTTCACTTGAATGAAGTTAATTTGGGAGCCACAAGTGACCACACACACAAGACGAAAAGCACACGGCTTCCACTCCATTTAAGTCATATCAAGGAGATTTGCTCAATTGACCATGAGTTTCTCTTCGACTCCAATTCAGCTTTTTCTATCATTGCGGTTTACCGAGTTTTGGCAGAACTGCGGGGAAGAGGTGTGTTTTAACCTAACTGAAGAGCATGACTATGGTGGAAAGAAACATACTCGACATGAGAAGAATTTGTAAATTTGTCCAATAGGCACGCATGTTACTCAATCCTTCCCTGAAGACAGCATTATCTTGGCCAGCTGTTTCACTAACAACCACTGCTACTCATTAACGCGAACGAGGCAAAGGTTGGGCAAGGCCGGAGAGAGGTGCTATGAAGGAACAGAAGGTTCAAGAAAGAAAGAGAGGAATACTGTATCCTGCTGAGGACTGAAGAAAAGAGGGGAGAAAGAAAAGAGACAGGCCAGGGTGAACTCTTCCATTGAGAAGGGGGAACAGCTGCTGCCTCAAACCCCAATTCATTACCCTACCTCTCCTCCTCGTAATCCCCAAATTCCTTCCTCCCCTCCTTTCTCTCCTCCCAGTCCTCACTAAAAAGGCTCCCAGCTAACCCATTAACATTGCTATTCGCCACTGACCAGCAGGCAAGGAGAATGCCATGCCACTCAAGTGCTGAAAGAAAAAAGCATACACACACAAGCACTGCAGATGGGAATAGCCCAAATGCCACATGGCAACTGAATAGAGGAGGACTAGCCTCTTTTTGGCGCTACAGTGCATGCTGCAATGCATCGTGGTCTGCGGAGATGATGGCTTTACACTGTGAGCCGCCTCTATAATCAAGATGCATTCCAGTGCACACCACCCAACAGTAGGCCTGTAGCACAGCAGCTTCACTGCAGCTTCAGTTTCAGCCCAGTTCTCCATTATCAGTGTGAATGAGTTTGTGTTTCTTGAATATATGAGTAACAAAGACAGTAAATGAAACTAGACGACGCTCTGCTGAGGTAGGATTCCTCGACAAAACAGCAAAGTCCGGTGAGAGGAAACTTCTTAGTTCCACAGAGAAGGTGGAGGGGGGTGGCTTTGAATTGTTGCTGGACACAACAGGAAGCAGGAAGTGTGAGGCTGATGCAGCCTTCCTTCCTAAAGCAGCCAATCAAAGCATGGAAACACAGGGGAGCGTGACCAAACGAAGAACCTGCGCCGAGACTACTAGAGTCCTGAGACAGAATAATAACCAAAAAGGAAACCAAAATGTGTTGACCCGACATGAACGTGGGCACTAAAACCAAGGCGGGGGGGGGATTGGGGGGGCTCCTGGGATGAATGCTTTCTCTCCCATAAACAAAAGTCTCTCAGCCTTTTCTGACTTAAAACATCTGAGAAACTTAGACCGGCAATTTTTTTTTACCTCCCTATTGCTACAGAGCAAGGAACTGTTTGTCATTTGAGAAGCCCCGTGCGCCTTGAGTGGCTCTGTGTTTGTTTATTGAGAGTGAGTGCAGGGGCCTGTTACATTCTGACAGGGGGGGAAAGGGGGGCGGTTTTTTTTTTTTTGGATGATGGATGAATGGGTAACATGGTGGCTTGACAGCAGAAATCGCCCTCAGGACTGGAGGAGTAAGTGGTAGGGGGGCCCTCACAATCGAGTCCGGCGCTGGGTTTTTTAAAAGGCAGAAAGGTCATGTCTGCCTCAGGGTAGTTGTGAGTTAAACTGTGCATGGCTTACAGGGAGTCAGTGGCCAAGTAAAACAAACACATGTTCACAGTGAGGAGGAGGGAGAAAAGAGTTTCAGCAGCAGCAGCCAGTGGCTTGCCTCATGAGGAGGGAGGATAAATTCAGAAGTACGGCCAGTGTACAAAAAACATCTTGGAAAAATAAATCCATAAGAAATATATACAATGTCTAGATCTTTATCACGGCAGCTCCCCAAACATATCTGGAGCCGATGAAGTCCTTGCATTGTCTGTTCCCTCATCTACTTAACTTCTCCTCCCCAACCCCCTATTTTCATTCCTGAGTTGGTCAGACCCGTAATTGCAATATGTCATGTCATTTTGTTTGTATGTAGGATGACAACATGTCATTAGCATTTTGGGGGAGTTGGGTTGTGGTGGAACAATGGGGGTCTCTGATGGGGGAGGTGATCGGGTAACATGAGCCAGGGGTCACTGAGGGGGGAGCAGGGGGCAGTAAAGGTGTAGGGTCTGATGGAAGTGTGTGCGTGTGGGAGGGAGGGGGGGACATTAGTCAAAAGGATTAGCCGACCAATGGAGCAGCTGTAAGGGCATTACATCTGTTTTACAATTGCACTCAGGCTTTCATCTGGGGTTGTTAACAAACACAATAAATTCCCTGATCCCCTTTCTCCTCTCACTCCCTCGGTCCACAACAGGAGGAGGGATACAGGGAGTAACAAGTGGAGTCATGGAGGCCCAAAACATACTCAACATGGTCTAAAGTAAAGTAGATACTTTGAAGAAACCAATCCTGGCTGACATGAAAGTCACCGACAGCTTCCAGAGGCCTTAGTTGGACTGCAGTCATGGTCATTTGGCCACGTTTCTCCATGTTGCTGGCCAAATCCAGACAGCCAGGTGTCAAACAGGAACACCATTTAACTACACCACGCCGAGCCAACAGGTCACACTGCATACCGACAACCGTCTGCTTCCTGGTTAGGGGAAGTGGCCAAAATGGGACCAAATGCACCAATAAACAAAATGACTTATCAGTAAGGGAAACAAAATGGAAAGTGGCTGAGTGAGGCCGCTCAGCATGGAGCGACAATGAAAAGCCCTGAGCCAACGGGTCGGGGAGTCACCGAGGGATTAGGTGACCTCCGGTTTCCGCTGCTAGTTCGTCCTGTTAGCAGTGAAGGGTGGGTGTGTCTGGTGTGTGTTGCTGGGGGAGAATGACATGGTGGAAGGAAAGTGCTGACCTCACACACGAGCAGTACAATACAATGTGCTTCACATTGCTCTGGACTCCACTATTACAACACACACATACACAGACACACACAGCCCCCAGGCTCAGGAATGTCACCAAGAGGAAATATGTCCCAACGTCCCGTAGCAACCAACGCACACTCTAAAAAGCTGACAATCGCCGAGGCTCAGTTATTCGACTAATGGCAGACATTAACAAACTAAATGAGACTGAATTTAAATAGGCTGAAATTGATATTTAAAGTAACCAACCTAGGTTAAAGCTGCATGAAGCACTAGGTTTTATTTTTGCAGTAGATCAAATAATGTATAATGTGAAAAGTTTTGTTGGAAGAGATGAACCTACAAATTATCAGCAGCTGCCCTCTGCTCTATGGAACTTTTTAGCCTCTTAGCATGCATTCTTTTAGTTGTCCAGTTTGCAAACAATCAACATCAGCTGAACATATTTTAACATCTAGCAAGCTAGAGACCCAGATATTTTTGGTAGAGACCAAACCAGAGCTGAAAGAAGAGTGACTGTTGGACTTAAGTGCACCAGGTGACCAGAAACAAAACTCAAAATGAAGGCATATGTTGCCTTGCGTCTGCTGGATGTGTAAGGAGCTAAAATTACTGTTTGCTAACAAGTTTGCCGTATCAACGTCATAAGGTGATAATATCTGAGAAGTTGTGTTGTCAAGTAGCCAAAAACAGATGCAGTAATGCAGCTTTAAACTAATTTTGTGCCAAGACCATATTTTTATGCTCCATTCTTGCTACGGTATATGCTAGCAAGTAAACCCTCTGTTGTTCATGTTAACATGTCGGTCTTCACTATAAACGATGCAGTCAGTGCCTACTGCATCCAAAAGTAACATATCTGATCAAAAAGTTGATACTGAGCCGTAGTGTGTTCAACACAGTCTGACAGCTCAAAGGTTCAACCAACACACTGATCACACTTAAACCACAACAGTACGATTAGCTCTAATCCACATTAAAGAGACCTGGGGGCCACCAAATCTACCCTTTGCTACATTTCCTGTCATCTTGTTTGCAGTAATTGCCAGTATTCTGTTCACTCCAAACGTGGCCCAACAAGACAGTGCAAGACACCACTTGAAAGTGCCATCAGAGTCCCCCCATTATCTAACCAACTCCCTCAAGTTCAGCCCGCTAGGCAGACGCTACGTTGGCATGAGATCTAAGGAATCCCCAAATTCAAAGTAATCACGGTGGCTTTCAAGAGCCGTGGAAGAAAAAGACGTTATATCCAGCCCGTGCATATAAATTAGCAGCTTTGTCCGATGTGTGTAACTTACCACTTTTTTTTTTTTTATGAGACTGGCTGCACGGATAAAGAACCAAGAGAATTCGGTAGAGCAGAAAATTTCAATCTGGGCATTATCCAGCCTTCAGAGATAACGATATTACTATGTGAAATCCACCATAAGCCAGTTGAATCAAATCCCTGAGAACATAAGGTGTGGTGCTGTGTTCACATATCTTTGTATACTCTTCATCAGATAAGCTGAACTTGCACAAGACTTTGGTCTTAAAAGGTTTGGGGTGGTGATGAACCTGTTGACTCCAGGTACGAGCAGATTTAAAGACTATTGGCCACGAACCACTGGATCTTTAGCTTTCTGTAGGATGTATTTCCAAGTGAACAATCAGTGTTCCAATTCCTAAACTCTATCAAAAAGTTCATCAACAAAAACAAAAGCTGAAGTTTACATTTCACCTTCACTAAATGTGTCTTAACCAATATGTGATACTGGCCAGTTGTTTTTTCTCCCTCCCTTTCTCC
The DNA here is from genome assembly GCF_010015445.1 of Perca fluviatilis. Lineage (NCBI taxonomy): Eukaryota > Metazoa > Chordata > Actinopteri > Perciformes > Percidae > Perca > Perca fluviatilis. The sequence continues at coordinate 29,433,062 of NC_053116.1, read as the reverse complement.
ACTAAAAACTACCCGATTGGCAGCATTGTTTAAATTTTAGCCTCTATTTATCTTTTAGAGTCAGCCGGGGAGAAATGTATTTACCAGTGAGAAAGAAGAAAACTGTACACAGTCTAAATAGTCCCATCAGGGCCGTGTGAAACGGGATGTTTAAACTATATTGGTGTCATATTCATGACCCGCACACCAGCCAAAAACAACAGTCTTTGCAACAACAGTCACTCTGTGATTTTACGGACAACAAGAACACAACATACGAGGGAAACACTTTTTGTCAGTTTGTTATACTTGGGGCAGTATACGTGTACGATCTGAGTAAATTGCATTAAGAACTGTAAAATTGACAGAAATCGTTTGTTGAGATAAGAATCCATCAAATAAATATAAGACGAGAGGTGGAAAATTGAGGCTAAAATAGAAAGGCTCTTCAGGGACAGGCAGGATGTGGGGAGAGAGGTAGAGGACGGCAAAAGAGATTGCACAAAGGCAAAGAAGCATGCAGAACCAGTAGTTACTTCACTTAAAAAGCACAAACACACCCAAGTCAATTACTACCCATACAAATCACTCACCACAGCACACTGTCACACAACTGCAACTTAGTCACTAACTGTTTGTTACGTCAGCTGAGGATGAGTTTGGAGACACAGGCGGAGGGGAAAGGAGGGGGGAGAGAGAAAATGGTTTACTGGAACCTCTTTGGCGAGAGGAATAATAAAACTTTACTGGAACTCAGTGGACAGTTGTTCCACCGAGTCGCCATTTTTCACCAAGACACCAAAACTGCCCTCAGCTGTCCAAATATGTCACATTGTGCCTCCCTTTTTATATGCGGCTTTGTGGAAACCATAATGTGGGATTAAGTCTTATTTGTTGAGGCTTTAGAGCAGCTGATGAGGTGTGGACCTGGACGGTTACACACAATCCCGAGGACCAGCCAGGGCAGCCTGTGGTCCTTTGTGGGGTGACACACGGTATGCACTTCCATTGTGCCAGGGAGGATTATGGGTAAGGAAGGGGGTGGCAACAGAGGAGAACTGTTAATGTCAACGTTGAGTCACAAGTGGAAACCTGCAGCGCCGCTGGCGATTTAAAAGCTAACCACTTAATTGCTAAAAAGTTATGATTTTTTCCCCAGAATTAAAATAAAAAATGTTTATTTTCTCACTAAGGAGATTGACGACCAACATCCTGATCTAAAGCAGGTGCCAAATGACTATACAGATTAAGGTTTTCAAAAATACATGTATTTATTTATATAACCCATTGGTATAGACTAAATTACCAGTATACAAAATGATCTCATAAACCAGCTACAAAATTAAAATGCTCCTTCATTACTACTAATCCAATAATACATAAAAGTATAATGCTCTGACAGAAGCCATTCTGCATAAGTATTTTTACTTCACAGAATATTAGTAGTATAGTATAATTATTGAGAATACTTATATACTTTTACTAAAGTAAAATGTTTCACCAGAGAAAGATTTTCTTTTGCATTTTATTATAATAAAACATTAAGAATATAAAGTTCTAGTGCTGCATACAGTAAGCTGATACAGCAGTAGGAGAGGGTAGGAGAGAACAAAAGAAAATACACAAAAAGTAAAATAATTAATTTGAAAGATAACAAGCCCATCTTCAACCAGGCCTTCATCGTACTTGTGTGGATTTTGGCAATAAAAATGGCTCTTTGTAGTTTTGCTTATTTAAAGCTAATGTACGTGCACTTACTACTTGTTGTCGAGAGTTTGCACCTTCAAGGTTGAAAGCACTTAGTTGGAAGTCGCTTTGGATTAAAGTGTCAGCTAAATAACATTCATAAAAAACACAAGTCTGTTTTGTGCTCACTGCTTCTGCTTACCGAGATGATTTACAACCAGTTCATAAAAGCATTTGCATTTGCTGCTCCAAACACTGTGGTTGGTTTCTGCAGCACAGGAAGTGATGCGTTTTATCTCAAGAGTTTGTTTGTCCGAAAGACGGACTCCGTAGTTAGCATGAGCAATGACGGCCACCAGCAGAAGATCGCCACACACCACCTACAGTAACCTCAATCGGATTTTAAGGGGGGAAAAAAAAGATCCTAGAAAATACTGTTTGACGGAAGAGTGATCTCTGAGCCAAAAACACCACCGCGGTAAGCGCTGATGAGGAGACAAAGACAAAAACCAGATAAAGTCACAGATTGCTACTTTAACAGGTCCCACGGGGCCGAGGAGTCATAAAACTGAGTGAACACATCACTGAACATGGAAACTTTCAACCCAAGTCAGAAAAAAAGACCACAATTGAAGTTTTGTGGTTTCTCCCTGAAACGGCACGCAGTACAGAAAAGAAATGAGGAGAATGATTAACTGTGTGTCTGTATGAGATTCCACTTAAAGCCCTTCAAACCATTCATCTTGGCCATGCACTCCAACCCTGTGATTCATTTCCACCTTTTATCTACAACTGCCCTTGTGTGTATCTGTCCTCTCATTTGACTACATCTTGGTAGTTTTGGGGGGTTTCCTTTGTTTAGTCATCTTTATGTGAGGGCATGACCCGGAGCTGCTCTTCTCCTCCCCTGGGAATTCTACAGGCCTGGAGTAATGTTGGGAGGTTCCTCCTCAGCAAACTGCAAACGGATCAGGAATGTACCAACCAAGGGAGAAGAGGTGGAGGTGGAGGTGGGCTTCTACGGCCTCACGGTGGAAACACAGCGCTTCATTGTTCTCTTACCTTTGCATTCCATTCCTCATCTCTCTCTGTTTTAAAAATCACACCCCTCCGCTAAACACAACCTCTCTGTCGCTTTTGTATGACTTTTCTTTCACTCCTTCCTGCCTCTCCTCCTTCGCCTCCTCCCTAATCATCTTACCTGGCACTTTCCCACAGCTAAAAATGATGTACTGACAGAAAACTTCATCACTTTTATCGGTCTGTTGCCAATGGCAGGGAAACTAAGTGGGAAAGCAAATCTATTATAAACAGGCTGCATGTGGATTTACCACTGCAGTCCAAGGTTTGTATTTCCAGAGTGTGATTAAAAGGTATTCATACCTGTGTGTGTGTGTGTGTGTGTGTGTGTGTGTGTGTGTGTGTGTGTGTGTGTGTGTGTGTGTGTGTGTGTGTGTGTGTGTGTGTGTGTGTGTGTGTGAGTTAGAGAGAGAGAGAGAGCTGCAGGAAAAGTGGAGGAGTACTTGATGGGAGTCTTTAGGTGTTCTGTCATGGAACAGATCTCAACAGGCCCTTGCATACCAGCCTGTGTGTATGTTCACATACACTGCTGGAGACACACAATACACCCCAAAGCTGAGGCTCAGTAAACTCATGAAAACTGAGAGGGAAGAAGGGGGAGATGGATGCGGAGAGGAGGGCCTCGGTTTTCTGTGATGCTTGAGATGAACAAAGTCAGTGAGGCTCAGAAGCGTCCTCCTGCCCCTGCCCCCAAGCCTTGAAGATGCTAATCCATCACAGTACAGTAGCCTTCCGGCCTCTTTGATCACTTTCTGTCACTCTGACAGCCCTCCCCACAACAATAAAAGCCTTCCTTGCAGGACTTAAAACACAACAACGCCATAGCAACAAAACCAAAGGACGGACTACACAGAACACCCACATTAAGATAAGAGAACAGATGATGATAATAAAAAGAGCCGGAAATCCCCTGCTGCAACAGGCTGTAAGATATGAACTATGCGAAAAATTGTGAAAGGTAAGGTGTTTGAGCATGACTCCAACATTCATTAACCTGCTTTTTAAATATGTGGTTTTAAAGACAAAAAAATAAAAGACACTATAAAAGAAGATTGGCACACAATGTTTTGTGCTACAAATTGAGTTTATGAGAAATTCCTTTCGGAGCTAAAACGTTGTTCATTCGGGTTTAAAAACCTGTAGGTGCAACCTGAATGTGAGATCCTAGCACCTTGATTGAAAGCTTTTTATCATTGCCCAATTTGAGTCTTGATGACACAAGGGGTGTATCGTTTTATGGCACAAGCAAATGACCGAGGCTTGTAAAAACATTTCCATACTGCACATCTTCAATTCATAGAAACTCAAAAGCACATTTCCTAATTTTATAGGTATCAGCTTAAGGTCAGGAATGATGCCGGGACATGTACCAGTAGGCCTGAGCATTCCTTCCATTGCAAAAGAAGCCATGTTAGCCAAGGGGAGAATTCCACTGAATGATAATAATACCTATGATACATATCCACACTCTGCCGTACGGGCTTGTTTTACAGCCTATGGTTATTAAAATAAAGCTAAATGACTAATGCCAAATGGTCATTTTAAAAAACACACTCTGGCGGAAACTGCATCCTGGGTTTACACCAGCCTAAGGGCAGAAAGACCTTTTTCCAAATACCAAAGATTCAACAGCACGCCCTTACCTTGACATGCATCTTTGACTTCTTCATAGCCTGGTTTGCACTGGCACTGTCCAACTGGTACCACCCACTCCCCATCCACAGTACAGTAGATGCGGGGCAGCTCCTCGCTGACGGCGTTATCCACGCACGCCCCGCTCACTTCCCTCAGCGCCTGGTTCTCACCTCCGGCCACAGTCTCGGGGAACGACGCAAGGCTTTTCACTGTGGCTGGGCAAGTTTTGTAGTAGACCCTGGTGGAGAGAAGCGCGACGCAGGCTCCGATGTCTTGAAAAGCCAAATAGAAGCCTTTTCGAGACAGGTTCTCCACCACTCGTGTCTCAGTGTTGATGCGCATTTCATTTTTGCTGGTGATCTCGTCAGGCGCTATGGTGGCCACTTTCTTAAACTGGCCCTTGCGGAAGGTAGTGCCCACGTCGGCGTCCGACTCGGATGTGAAGAGGTTGAAGGTTTCCTTGCAGGTCAGCGAGGTGGCATCAAAAGAGTTGCAATCGCGTACGATGAACTGGAGTTCAACAAAAACCCGCGGAGCTGCTGGACGCCGCTGGATGAAGGTGGTGCGCAGCCAGTTGTCCTGCTCACGTTCCCCAACATTGCAGACGGAGTAGGTATATAACTGAGAGCCGTTCAGGGTCCTCTGGGTGACCTCCCACTGAAACAAAACCACACAAACCAACAAGGTTAGAGGTACGAACACTGACCCCTGGGAGCCCCTAAGCATACTGGGCTGATTGATGGCTATATAAGGGAGGCAAAAATAAAAGGGCACCAATGCACTTCACATTCAACCACTGTAATCTGAACCTGGGAACAAAAGAAGTGTGTGTGTGTGTGTGTGTGTGTGTGTGTGTGTGTGTGTGTGTGTGTGTGTGTGTGTGTGTGTGTGTGTGTGTGTGTGTGTGTGTGTAGGGGAACCCACGGCTCTACATGTTGCTAATTACCCCCCCTGAATATTTCAACTATCCTTTACAGCCATAACACATTTCTGCAACATGGATAACTCCCACTTTATGAGCCTTTACAGAATAACAATATCGAAAAACCTCAAGGACTTTGTGTGAGAAAGCAAGTCTGGCATTGCAAAGATACCAAATGATTTCCAATTTTGCTCTTTCACATGCTGTCGCTACTGTTGGCATCTTCCCCTCGCATACTAAATGCTGCCACAAATATTTTTGAAAAAAGTGACAGCGTGTTTTAACGTAACCTCGGCTCTTGAGCAACAACTGGCCCCCACAGGGCAGAGCCTGTGGTTTGCTCCCTGCATGTAGCCACTGTGCTATTAATTAAAGGAATGTGCTTTGTTAACGGAGTGTGTGGCTCCATGTATAAACTTGATGTTCAACAGCAGAACCAACCTCTATTAAAAATCTGGTGAACATTTTTTATGAGGATCCTTTAAAACTTGAAAAAATAAAAGAATAGAAGAAAAGAAGAAAAGTATTCTTCTAACACCTCATGCTTATTACTGCAAAAAGTGAATCTTGAATGTCAAAGTGATTATTTTAAGAAGTACAACCTTTCTTAGAAGTTGGGTGAGCCACTGTGAAAAGCACATCTGCACATGCCTTTGAGTCATCAGCACATTAAATTAGGCTATTTACAGTGAATCTGCATGGGCCTGACTGGTCAATTACTTTAAAACCGCAATATGGGAGAAGGCACACATGCCTCACGTATACTGGCAAAGAGATAACCGCAGCATTTGGGTGCAATAATCTAGCGATTATCTAGACGCATCTCTAAACGTAGACATTCTACCCTGGTTTAAGGAAAAAAGGTAGCCCTGACTGATTGGCTCCATCTATAACCCCTCCCCCCTCTAAAAAGAGGTACCACATGCTGCAAACTTTAAAAGTTAATTGCTCTCTAACATACAATTCTGGAGCTGAGGCCTTGAAACCGCAAAAAAGCCACAAGTATTCCCAGTTCAGAGCTAACAGCTATTCTGTCTGCCTAAACTTTGGTGTAGCCCAGACATGCTCTGCAGTGCAGCAGCTCCTGATAGGATCCTACAACTCCTTCTCATATCCATACTCAAGCAACCATTAGGCTCTAACTGCCAGATTTTATAGCAACCTGACATGTATACACACATGGCTAACCGAACGGCTAACCACACAAGTCAAATTGTCAAATATTTTGCATTTGAGGCTCTCAGTTCGGCCAGGGCCCTCCCTGTGCATTTTCTCCATGCAGATGTATCCTAATTCCAAGTGGAAACGTGGGAGCTGAAGAAGTAGAACCGATACTTACCCCAGGTTTTTCACCCTGATCTAAGGGCCATGTCAACCAGCCCAGTTCACCTCCTGTTGCCCTCATGTCCAAAAGCACCTCTGTGGAGACATGAGAACACTGTCAGTACATGATAATAAACCTTTAACTCATTTTGGCTGAAATTATCTTCTATTTCTTAAAAAGACCCGGATAATTTGCACATGGAACATTTACAAATGGAAGTTTTTTTGTTTGTTTTTTATGTTCTGCAATAATAACCCCAAAGCTGACAGGATGTAATTACCTCATCCAATTTAACGAAACCAACACCTTCTTTAGTTAATAAATGTTGTTTAAAACTCTGGCTTTTTACTTGGCAATAACTAGAAATACTATTTCATGTACTTTGAGTTTCTGAATGCATACAATGAACACAGCATACACCAACATTAAAAAGGCTAATACAGAAGAAAAAAATATTACAGTGTGAAACTTTCCAGAAACGAATTGCACGTTCTCTCCAGAATTCACCTGCAGGTGTTACAAAGTTTAGAGCAGCGCAGATGCAGGCTACACTCTCAACTAGTGATTATATTATATACAGTAAATACGAAACTTCGACGAGAAACATTTTATATAATTAAAGGGTTCTCATAAAATACGACTTTGAGAGACTATAAGACTGTGACAAGTTTAAGAAAGTGTTTCCTGGTTTTGAAGTTCCTTAAGGAGGTTCCCCGCATGGCACGCGTGCCTCACTTCAATAAACTTAAAAATAATTAATAAAAAAGATTTAGTTTGGTCAACTTTTGGGAAATCGTTTTAAAAAGACACTCACCTTCTTTAGTCTGTAAAGTAATTAATATGCCGTTAATGAGTACATATGAAAATAATAAAGGTCTGACTCCAGTAAAGAAATCCATTTGGCAAACTTTTCTTCCTCTCGCTCTCCGCTCCTGGGCTTGGCTGGGACTGAGAGGTGAGCGCTACTCTGCAGCTCATTCACAAACGGGCCAGCACGTCACTGACTCCGCCTGCTGGAATGTGTGTGTGTGTGTTTGTGTGCGTGTGTTTGTGTGTGTGTGTGTGTGTGTGTGTGCGTGCGTGCGTGCGCGAGTGTTTTGTGTGTGTTTTTTTTGTTGTGTGTGTGTGTGTGTGTGTGTGTGTGTGTGTGTGTGTGTGTGTGTGTGTGATGTGTTTTCAGGGTGCGGGGGTGGGGCATGAGAAACTTTTGCAACCTTCAGGCACTGTCGGAAATTTCGGATTTTGTCACACATTGGGAACGCACATGTAGCCTACAAGCCTTACAAGTTGAAATTCCAGGTACAGCCTAATGCATGTCTATTGAACAAACAAAAAAATAGCAACCATCTCTGTGTCTAATATTGGTCAACACAAAACTGTACATACATGGACAAAGTGAACTGCAGGATCAAAATAATATTATTAAGACAATATGGTGAATTAGTGACCTATAAATCATCAGCAAGTTCCAGTGATCCCTGTTTTTTTTATTTTTTTTTATAAAATATTCAGGTAATTTTCTTGTTTTTTGTTCCTTATTTCATTGATAGAAACAACAAATTACTATGTGGGTTCACCATATATAAAAAGTGCCATACATGATCCAGGGAGGCCTGAGATACTGCTTTAAGGGGACAGAATATGGAAATCGATGAACTTAATAAATAAAGAGTTATGTGAACATTTGTGGATCCTACTGAAAATTTGTAAATATAATTTGCACTACTGTTGAAACCACTAATGAATTAGTCGATTGATGGAAAATGTATCACTAATCATTTTTATAATTGATTAATTGTTATAGTAAGTAATTTATCAAGCAAAAATGTCAAACATTTGCTGGTTCCAGTTTCTGACTTGTGAGGGTTTGCTGCTTTTCTCTCCTTTTATTTCACTGTAAATGAAGACAAGCAATTTGAAGACATCTTCCTGGGATTTGGGAATTGATGATGAAAATAACCATTAAATGCAGACCTTCTGGTGTAACTTTCAAGTACCAACACGTCAGCCACTCTCCTTAAATCAAAAAGAAGTAGAGTTTACACGGGACATTTGAAGGTACCATAAGGCTGGTTACAGTTTTGCCTACCTGGCTATAAAGCAGCCTGCAGAATAATTTGCATGGAGATATTGATTTAGAATTGTTTGCCACACTGAATGGACTCAAGGAGGGGAAAAGAAGCGGGAGCCGCTTTACTTGACGTCTCTTTGTTCTGCGCATCCCCACATACAGAGGTAGAATCATTGTGACAAGCGGAGAGAGATGTATTCATATAAGCATAAAAGCAGCTCTGAATACCATTCAACAGTACAGCTGGCCTACTGATAGCCCATCATAATTTATGGGAAATATCCCAAAAATGTTGCACCCCACCAACTCTGTAGATAGACAGTGGTCAAATTATGAACAAAACAAAGTTTAATCTGGTTTTTCAGTCCCAGGAGGGTATGTGTGAGTGGGAGTGGGGGAGTCCAGTATGAATATGGGGAATTAAGAAAAGTCCTTTACCTAGCAACTGGTGCAGAGTGGAATTCACTGTCAAGCGTTATTGGACTTACTTTCATTGTTTGTTGCCCAGTGTTACTATGGCAAAAATGTTGAGCAACAGCTATCGAAACGATAAGGAGATGCTGTGCTTTACATCCATTCTTGTATAAATTACTGAAGACAGCGCTCTAGCCAGAGTGTTGTAACTGGTTCCTAAGAGTTTATTCCCAATGGTGTTTACCTTTGAGCACCAGGCTTGTCCCCACAACAGGTGATTACAATACAGCATGTCACTGATTGGACACGGGTCTCTCTCAAACACACATTCATTGTTGTTCACACACCTGTGTCGCTGACACTGCGGGAAAAGAGGTAGGCTCCTGCTGGCTGGGGCTGGGTCCCACACCCCTGCGCCCTCCCTTCATCTCCCACCCCTGTGCCTTCTGGGGGCTCCAGTTTCACAAAGGGCCCTCAAACCACATAAGAACGCCATAGCTCTCTCAGTGAGCTTTTGAATCCCTAAAACCCAACCACTCACCCGCCCACTCTCGCCTCCACAGCCGTCCTCACAATCCCTTCACGCTCCTGCTTCTCACACCTCATCCTCAGTTATGAGCAGGAGTGGGAGAGGAGGTCTGCTACTCAGTTATGGGCTCAGGTAATGATGGTTGTAGTATGGTTAGGTGGGGGTTGAACAGGGGAATGAAGAAACCTTTGATATAGTCCTTTTTACATTTTGATATGAAACCAAAATACGTGCCTGAGGGGGCACATGTGCATTATCCGTCCTGGTAAGCCTGTTGAATATGCATTGTTCTTTGTAGTGCAGCACTAAAAGCTAATGCAGGATGTAAACCGAGAACTAAAGTGGATTGGGGTGTGTGGTTGAAGGCTCGGGTGGTGGTGGGTAAATTGGGGTTATGTGTGCGTTGGGGAGGGGGTTGGGTGCTGGGAGGGCTGCCAAGCACAGGTGTAAGGCAACCACAGCAGCAGTGGCGGATGGGCCAACAGCAGGGCCATTGTTCCCTCACACACACATAAACACATATAGAGGAGCAAGTGTGGCCCAGGCCAGCATATGTGAGAACAGGATATTGGTTCATCTGTTAGTCTGATTAGCTATATAGCATGGTGCTTCCATCTCCTGCAAATACCCCCCCCCCCCTCCTAAAATACAAAACCTGATCCTGTTGATCCAGCTATGTTCAGGACCTGGCATGAGAAAGTAGTTCCATGTGCCTTGTCAGATTTACTGCTACCTGATAAGGGCAATGGTGGGGAGGAGATTAAGAGGCAGGTTCACGGTACATCAGGTTTGTGCGGATGAATTGCAAATGACCTGTGGAAGCCATGTTCAGCATGACAGTTCCTAGTTTAAGGAAAGATAATGATCAATGTGAATTTTCATTATGCTACCTCAAACAACCCTTATCCCTAACAGGACTTTACATCAATCCCTGTAGAAGCCACACACGTGGCAGCAGGATTTCCACGAATCAACATACATGGGAAAGATCTGTAAATTGTATATATTATGCATACAAATGTGGTAATAAGCAAATGTTGGTGGTAATGCGGCCATGGTGTGTGTATTGAGGTGAGAGGGGGGGGGGGGAAGCTTGAGGGCATGTGTGACCTACGTGTTGAGTTGTAATGTAAACCAACCATGTGTGGTTGGCTGCAGTGTGGTCATTTGTATTTCAAACAGCTAAAGAGGCCATTGCTTAAGGGAAACATTCAGTAACAGCTGATGCTGAGATTAATCTTCCGTACTTTCAAAGTTGGGCCTGTAATGCCTTTCATGGTTTTCACGTTTTGACGTTTTTCAGAGCTGCATATGTTTTGCCAGTCACTTTAATACTAAAAAAGTTCCCATTAAAAATATTATTTTGTGGAACCTTCTTCAATATTTAAAAGAGAGAACATTTTAATGTTGTGTAGTGTCTTTTTTTACAAGCACTTGCCACATCCTAGGAAATAAGATTCCTTTACGCTTAAAATCAGGTTAAAGAGGTCGGTGATTTAGTGTTGTATTTCCATAAAGTTGGGGGACTTGCTAGAGACAGCTTAAAAAATGAACAGTCAAAACCAAAGCAGCACTTGCACCCATATCCTTATTTATAGTCAGTAGTATCGGGCAAGCTCCAAAGAAAGCTGTGTTCTACATTCTTATAATGCATCCAATTGCATATTTTTGTTATGCAGAGTTTATGTCACAGCATGCAGACAGTATTATAGAAAAGAGAACCTCTTCATGTTAGCCTCTTACTTATAATTTCAATGAGATATCTATGGTTGGTGAAAAGAACTACAGGCCTGAACTACAGGCCTACAGGCCATGGCCTGAAAATAGTAGCAAAGGCACTATGCCTGGCAATTAAACAAAATCCAGTATTTGATTTTGTAAAGTGTGACTACACTGCTAGCAACAGGGGTAACAATCTTGGAATAATGCAGATTTTTAGTACTGTTACAAAGTGCAGCATCAGACTAAAAAGCCAGAATGCAGACGCTCTCAGCCGTACAATTGTTCGTTCCTACCCTCACCAATGGTCATGAAGGCTGGGTCATGACTGAAAGAACTAGATCGCAGGTACAAGTGGCCGAAATAGGTTTCCTCAGGAGGGTGGCTGGCGTCTCCCTTAGAGATAGGGGGAGAATCTCAGTCATCTGTGAGGAACTCGGAGTAGAACCTCCTTTGCATCGTAAGGAGCCAGCTGAGGTGGTTCGGGCATCTGGTAAGGATGCCCCCTGGGCACCTCCCTAGGGAGGTGTTCCAGGCAACTCCATATGGGAGGAGGCCTCGGGGAAGACCCATCACTAGGTGGAGAGATTATATCTCCACACCGGCCTGGGAACGCCTTAGGATCCCCCAGTCAGAGTTGGTTAATGTGGCTCAGGAAAGGGAAGTTTGGGGTCCCCTACTGGAGCTGCTGCCCCCGCAACATGACCCCGGATAAGCGGATATAGATGGATGAAATACTAATGCAATGATAACCTGTGAGAAAAAAATCTGAGTTAACTCTGCTCATGATGCCACCAGCCCAAAGCAGGCTAATGGTATGGAGAATTAAAAAAAAATTGCAATTGAAAATAACTGACAAAGGATATGTTTTCACTGTAATATCAGTGACCTGAAAAGTGAACAAAGGTTAGCGTTTAGTTTTAACCCATTATAGTTCAGGACACTTTATAGCAACTTACTTATTTAAAGTGCTCATATTATGCTCATTTTTACTTTCTACAATACATTTAGCCTCAAACTGCAATGTCCTGCTCTACATGTCTCTGAAATAGGCTGACATACTATTTATACACTCATACTGACCGACACTAGTCTCATTCACTGGCCACAGTTACATTCGGTAGCCTGGTGCGCGGTCTACTCGTGACAGCCTAACTACCATGTAGCAACATTCACTTCTAACATTTAACTTAACATAACTACCAAGATAACATTACGTGTATTTGTATGTGATATAATACTTTCCCCTTGGTAATGTAGCCTATGAATTTCCATGAACACAATTCTAAGATGCATGAGACATAAAGGCTTCTGGGATCGGTTGATTACTCAAACTTGCCTAATGATTAATGGTTTATCTGACAGAAGGGAACATAAACATGTCAGGAGCATATCTTAACCAGAGACATTATTTCAGCTATGTTTACCACATCCTCATTCAAGTAACTTTGGCTTTCTCGGTTTTGGGACTTGACACTGGACTTGTTAGTTGTTTATCCTGAAAGCTATATTGTTGTGTTGTATTTAAGAGACTTTGACCAACCAAAGGTTTCCACACTCTTCTGCACATAAGAAAATTTAAATCGAAGAGATGCAACTTTTTTTCTTGGTTACCCACAGATGTTTCCATCATCTATGATCTCTGAAGGAAATTGTCTGACTGAGCTCTGTAACTAATGGCTTCATCAGTGCATCTATATATAATAATGTCCCTTTGTCCATATTTGTTCAAAATACAGCCTCCTCTTCCTTCCCTCCTCCCTCTCCTGCCTGTTAACAGACAGCTTACTGTCCTTGGAAAGTACTGATCAACGCTGCAGGGGAAAAGGCAGAATAGATGCACCGTACCATCCATTCAACTCCTTATCACAACATTATCTCAGCATTCCGATGCCCTGAGCTGGAACGTGCTCATATTCTCAGACGACGCCTCCCGTGTTTTTTTTTTTATTGGAGACACACAGGTCACACTGGAGTGGCAGATGTTCCCATTTGCTCACCCAAGTAGAATGACCTGCTTCTTCAGGCGCCTCCTTCTTCTCCTCCTTCCATATCGTGTGACTGCCAGCCCAAAGGCCATTGTGGACGTTTAAGGAAGCGCAGAGGAAAGAGCAAAAGGAGACAGAGCTTAGAATAAAGTCGAGGTGGATTCCTGGAGGGGCTGAGGAGGAGGGACCCTGGGCTGCTGAGAGCCTCCATTGAAAGCCACCTGTTGATTCAGTTCCAGATGACCCCACTGGGCTCACTGGTATCAGATGGGATGGAGAGAGGGAGGAAATGGAGAGGTGTGTTTGGACGAGGAGTGTGTGAAAATGAGCTTTTACGTTCAAGTGTTTATCCGTGCAAGCCTTAATGTTTTTGAGCCTGGGGCCTCTATTCAATTCTGTTGGTCAAAATTAGAGGCCATAATTACAGCAAACAAGATGAGGTTGAAACCTAGTATATTGCAATCCAATGACAATTATGAACACAGCCTCAAATGTTGGTCTTGAGGAGCTGCAGCATTTATTCCAGAAACCTGAACTGAATCCAACCCTACATTTACTACCACCTGACAGCTTTACTGTTTATTTCTTCTCTGTTCCGATGTTCCAGCTCTGTTCCAGCTGTCTGCTCTGATACACCGTCTCTCAGTGCACAGATGTCAAAAGTTGAAAGTGAAACTTAAGTCCCAGTGGCATCTTTTCCTTGCTACTTTCAGATGGTTGTATTTTAAAGACGATTTTCCTTTTTTCATAATGTGTAGTCCTTTCTGTTATTTGAGTAGTTTATCTTATCTGAGTTTTAACTCAAAACACACCAGTCGGGAGTAAATTCAAGTATCATTTGATTTTTTTAGGTAACAATCCCAGTCGGCAATTTCAAATGGAACACCCCCTGAAGTTGGATTTCCAACTCGGAATGTCGGTAGAACCTCACAAACCCCGACTCCACAATCCAGCATGGCTGCTTCGAGCATCAGTAGTGAAAGCTGTATGGATATTCTGTTTATTACGACTTCCGTCTTTTTTGTGTCTGACTAAATCAGTTGTAAACACAGTACTGACCATCTTCTATCTGTTGACATGTTGCTACAGTGTTTTTACATTCAGTAAAATTCAGTTTTAGACCCAATTTTAATTTCCCTTTTTGGCCACCTATCCAACCTTTTATTTTCTATTCCTAGCCATGTCCTCCAGGCCCTTCTCTAAGGGATCTTAAGTCTTAAGAGATCGAATGCGACATCCCCCCATTATGTTTTGGTTCTGGTCTCCTCCCAGTTTGATGTGTCTTGATGAGTAACATCAGAGGGAGGCGTCCAGAAGGCACGCTGATCAGATACCTAAACCACCTCAAATGGTTTCTAGTGACAGGACGTTCTACTCCAAAGCTCCCTCCGGATCTCTGAGGAACTCATTTTGGCCACTTCTTTCGGTCATTACCCAAAGCTCATAACCATGAGTGAGAGTTGGATTGTGAATCAACTGGTAATTTGAAAGCCTTCAACCTTGTGCTCCATCTCACCCTCCCCAGGTCACATAATCTACACTCCATAGTTAAGATACGTCTTTATTGTTTTTCTCTGGGAAATTCAGGTGTTACAGCACAGAAATAAGTACAGATAAATAGAAAAAAGTAAAAAATCAATAATTGCAAGTATATAAAATATAAATAAGAATAGAGGATACACAGTTAGCAGTGAACGCTCATGTAGACTTCCAATGAATGCTTAGCAAACCCTGATGTGACAGTACTCTCAGCTGCATGGTGCACATTAAAGACCTTCCAACAGCTCAATGACTAATTCTAACATTTCTACTCCTAGTCCGGCTTACTAAGTATAATGTGCATTTGACTTGCCACGCATTTTAAAGCTGTGGTAGGTAAGTTTAAAGATCAACAGTAAGATAAACACTTAGTTTAGTTTCCGTTCCCCGCCTCCCTCCACCCTTCCTGCCAGTAGCAATTAGCAACAGGTGATTGACAACCCAGAACACTGCTTTCATGCTTCACTGTTGATCCTACTTGGTCAGCCCAAGCTACACAACTTCCATTGAAAGCAAACAGAGAACTGTCAACTCTGCCAAGATTCTGACATATTAAACTACTTATTTATGTTCATCCAACATGGAAATTACGTTTGCTGAGCACACACAAAACATCAACTTGTAAAACCTGCCTGCAAGGACTTCAACTCTTTGGCTTAAAGTCCCAGACTGCTCTTTGGTTAGTTGAACAGTTGGGCAGCCATAATTATTGTAATATTGAAACAAGTTGATGTGTTGAGGATGACTCATGCATTTTAATGCATCATTTCCTTTCTTTGTGAGACCATGAAGTCGTGCCTGACTCGCAAATCGTTGCAGTTAATCTCTACTGTTGCTGCTAAAGTCTAAATAGACTACAGTGGTGCAAGCACTTATATTGTTGGTCACATTCTCTTTATTATTATATCCCCATTATCTCACAGTTGTAGCTGTCATCACTGCTTGGTCCTGGATGTGTCAGAGCTTTTCGAGTAGCATCCACCCACAGTAGGCAGTGATGTCATACCAGCAGCACCTGTCCTGGTGGTAGGAGCCCACCTCCCCACTGTGGTTTGTGGTTTGCTGAGGTAGGCATGTGAGGCATGTCTAACTCTGACTCCAAGTATTGAAGGACTGTTATTCCAATGAAAGTGTTGGGACAGCTGTGTGTGTGTGTGTGTGTGTGTGTGTGTGTGTGTGTGTGTGTGTGTGTGTGTGTGTGTGTGTGTGTGTGTGTGTGTGTGTGTGTGTGTGTGTGTGTGTGTGTGTTTGTGTGTTGAAGTAGGCTGGATGTGTATTTGAAGGGCTTAATCTCCTTCCTGTCTATGGGATTAAGATAGAGGCTAATTGTTAATACGTAATTGTTAATGAAAACTGAAAGCAGGGATACTCATAGTGAAATGGAAGATACAACACCAACAATAGAGCGAAATATTGTGTTGCTAATATAAAAATATGTAGGATTGGCCAGACAGTATTTATTTTGTGCATATTTGTGATCAGTTAATAAAAAGTAAAGCATTAGATTTAAAGCCTTACCAGTTCATATTTCTATTTCAACAATGAATCAAATGACTATGTGTAATGTGCAACAGAGAATAATCACGCAACTCTGCAGTTCTCCTCCGCCCTACAGAGCCTGTTAGCATCTTTTAACTCATTATTTTGCTTTTCAGGTCTGCAACTTTATTGTTTTAGTTAGTCCTACCAGGCTTACAATTGCCTGCTGCATCGGTTTTCACCAAAAAAAGCTCTGATCAACCCAGGTCTGTAGCCAAAAGAAACTTCTTCGACATGTCTTGAAGATGGACATCATTAATTACTAAATACAATAATGGGTAGTAATTTCATTTCTTTTCAATAAAAAATATTCACAATATTTGTGGGATGTGATTTCTTGAAGAACCAATTTATGCATGCAATGCATTTGTGATTCAGCCAATAAAATCACAGTGTATTGCAGCTTGTCAGCACCATATGTTATGTCAGCAAAACAATATGACAGCATACAAATTATAAAAGAAGATAACTAACCTAAACAAAGCTCAAAGGAGTGTGAATATCAAGTCAATGTCAAGTCAATTTCTATTTAGATAGCACCAAATCACAACAGAAGTTATCCCATGACACTTTTCATATAGAAAAGGTCTAGACCATACTCTTTAATACAGAGACCCAACATTTCGTCATGATCAAGCACTTGGTGACAGCGGCAAGGAAAAACTCTCCTATATTGGACTTACATTTGCCAAGTGAGACAAGAATCCAAATAAATGCTAATGTTGCTCTGTGTCTTCTGAGTGTATAATTAGGCATATATGTCTTAACAATTTCCCCATATCAAATTTGTAAGGTGATAATATGTCAGTGTTGTGTTTAAATCTATTTGCAGTGCCCCCAAGGCTAAGTAAATATACTTGTAAAGGCTCTAAATACTTATTCCACCACTGGCGATTGGTATTTGCCAGATTACATCATTATTGGGGAAATGGTCAGTTTTTCAATGGTTGTCTGTGGGAAGCCCTGGACCTGAAGTGTTGATCACATTTCACATTCTGATAGCAGCAGCAATGGCAGACGCAGCAGTAGAGTTGCCAGCTACTACTGGCAGTACCAGTAGCAGTAGTGGTAGTAGTAATAGTAGTAGTAGTAGTAGTTATAATATTATCCTTGGCTCCAGTGAAGAGTTATTTTGTCCTATTGTGTCAGTTCTGTTCCAGTTTCCACTTTGCAAGTACAACATTCCTGTGGTAAATATACTTGTGTTGTTTTTCTGTTTTATTTTTGTCAGGAAAATGGTTGAATGCAGGATGAAATATTTGAAAGTAATATTCAAAAGTACCCACACCTGAGTGTGCCAATAAGAATGACAAAATAGTCCAAAAAAAGAAGTTGCAAATCAGGTGATATGCAAGGTGAGACATGTTTGTGTGTGTGGGCAGATCTAAAATGCCAGCATAAGAGATGGTATCACTTTACTTCCTTTTGTACAAAGAAACGTGGGTGGTGCCATGCAACTCCTGTCTTTGCCAGAAGGCATAAAACTTCCAGAGTCTTTTAACCTCTTGCCATCATAAACACACCTAAAATGGCTTTCCAGATGGTAAATTACTATGAACACACATGTTTACTTTCACTTGCAGTGCTGTCAGAAGAGGTTGTCACATTGCAGTGTTTAGACAGCCTGCCTGCAGCTGCTACATCCATAGATTCAAGTGTGGGAATGCAGAGTGTGTGTGCATGCTTGCATGAGTGTGTACATGTGTGAGCACGTACAGTACAGGCGGGTGCATTTATACCTGCTTGCTTCTTTGCCATATTAGAGAGTCAGTGGACACGAGCGCTAAGGGAGCTGCAGCTTGCTGATGATTGTGGTGAAGGTGGTTCAGTGGAGCGATGCGCATCACAGCTGTTTGTGGAATGGCGGCTCATTTCAATGCCTGTCTGTCAGGACTGCTTTGCCGAGAGCCTGTTCTTGCTTGTTGGTCTCTTTCGACAAACACCAAACCAGCCCACACATGTTCCTGAGGGGATTTGTCCAGTGTTCGGCTGTTTTATTACCAGTCCAAATCGACAAGTGGGCCTGTAACAGAGTTTAGAGACATTGATCACCTGAGTAACCTGGTTTCCTGACCTGCGGGTAGAGCTAAAGAGAAAGTCAGGGGGTCACCAAAATCAGTAGGATATATGTTCATGTGAACAAGGAATGTCTGTACCAAATTTCATGGCAATCCATCCAATAGCTGTCAAGACATTTTAATCAAAACCAAAAACTTGAGCCTCATGATGGCAGTGGAGGAAATGTCAGGGGATCACCAAATCCCAAAGATCATTGGGATTCATTCTCTGGTTATCACGAATGTTGGTGCTAATGCTGATAGCTTGGCTAAAAACAGGACTATAGCATCACTGATGTCTCCTATAGGTCTCTCAGGGACAGACATGTATAAAGTACTAGAGACCCAGACTTGATTAAAAGTACAAGTGCTCTATCAAAAACGTAACTTGAGTAGAAGTTGAAGTGCTCTTCAAGCACAACACTTAAGTGGAAGCACTAAAGTATTCAACATTTTTTGTACTTAAGTATAGTTTATTTTAAAATGTACTACTCAAGTACTGAAAGTAAAAGTACAAGTATTGTGTTAGTTATTAAAGAAAGCAGTCAAAAGTTTGAATATCATATTGTTTATATTATTAAAAAAAAAATGTAATAGTTCTTTAAAAATAAAAAGGGCTGAGTTTTCCTAGTAACCAAAAAGGCTCAGGGTGCTGCAAATATTGGTATAATATGAAAATGGCTGGTGGATTTAAGACAAAAAATTATAATTTATTGAATGAATCAAATTCGAACATATGTGTCAGTGGCTTGTTGATCTTTACATTGTTAGTTCATTTCCTAACCGGCCTGGGACACACATTCATACGGCTTGATAAAGTACTTATTGGACTTTAACTTATCATTGCACTAATAAAGAAATGGACTAAGCGACGCCATACCGCTCCACAGAGACCAGTGAAGTCTGTTAGAAGCACTTTTCCAGTGAGCGCTGAGCGTTACTGCACAGCCTCAAACTGAGCTTGACGACGTAGATGTGACGCGAGCAATCTGTCTGATAGTTGTAAGTCTTCTGGTAGCTGTGCCAAGAGAAATCTCAATCATTCTGAATCTTGCAGAGATGGAGAGCGTAGGTATATGTAAGGAGATACCATAGGCACAGGCTAATTATTGCTAACTAAAATGCTAGTTAACATTAGTAATTAAACTTAAACAGCTAATAGTCGAAACTGCCTGCGAGCTTCTCCTGACTATACGGTAATTTGTCTACTGTGCGACAGAAAGTCCCGTGGTTATGACACAATCATTAAAATTTTACAAAAACATCTGCTACAGAGCCATAACGTGAGATACAAGGTAATGGAGCCTTTTATACATTGTCATGTTTCTTTAGAAATAAACAATGGACAAATAGAGTCTTTAAACACTGATGTAAAATTATTCGCTGTCAAAGTGACGCCAAAATGAATGGCAGTCAATGGAATGCTAACGGCAGGTGATGGCTTATTAGCATCAAAATGGCTCTATAGGAGGTACGCTTTGCGGAGGCTCGCTTACCCCCTTGGTCTCGTCTTCATATCAAAAACAAGGAAATAAATTTGGTGACGTCCGTGTGTTCCGTCATCCCGTTCTCACTCCCGCTTGGTCATTGGCTCTCAGTCACATACTGATACAAAGTCTGGCACGTGGGACTGCTGGGATTGGTTGAAGTCACGGGAAACTCACAGAAAACTTGCGGTGATTGGTCAAAATTGCGAGTCACACCAAATTCACGGTGATTGGTTGTAACGAGTAACGATGGGAGTAAAAGTATTAAACTCATCGAAAATATGTACTGAAGTAAAAGTGGAAGTAGGAGAAAATAATTATACTCCAGTAGAGTACAGATACAGCCTGTGAAGTAGTTCTACTTCGTTGCTATACATCTCTGCTCAGGGAACCTTTTCAAAGGTTGAGTTCATTCAAATCACTCAAAAAAACATTTCATCATATACCCTTATGGGGTGTAGCCATGCAGATAGTTTCAGTTTTATCTGCTGAGGTTTTGAGATATCCATCTCTGAGATGTCTACCACCACTAAAATACAAAGGAGCTAAATGGAATTGCATTTGCAGTGATTGGAGCATTGAAGAGTGACTTATGATAATATCAGCAGTCTTTCCCTGGGTACTCAGGATAATCCATAGCTCATGATCCGAGAGTTTTCTTTCAAATTACCTTGTATTGAATGAATCGTTCTCCCATCGCGTAAAATATGGCCGCTTGGTCAGCTGCCTTTGGCGTTGGTATTGACGCTAATAGTCTCCTTTAGCGTTGGGACTATTGTCATCACTTTTGAAGCAGTTAGGTTAAGGAAAAGATTGTGGATGGGCTTACAAAAGGTACGTTTCCGTCACACGCGGGACAAGAACGGGACAGTTGGGTTTAGGAAAAAAAGAACGGGACAGTTGGGTTTAGGAAAAAAAGAACGGGATAGTTGGGTTTAGAAAAAAAAGACCAGGACAAGAACGGGATAGTTGGGTTTAGGTAAAGAAGAATGGGACAGTTGGGTTTAGGATAAGAAAAAAGCGACTGTTGGGTTTAGGAAACGTGGTTTGACCAACCAACCTCCCTACGCAGAATTTTGGGCTTTCATACTACTCGCTACCATTGTCGCTCTTAATACTATGTCATCTTTAAGCACCGCATAGCTGCTGTTCTGACGGTGCGTTCTACACACACTAACAGCCACTCCCAAGCATCCGTATTTTATGAGTTCGGAGTGAAATGGGTTGAATGAATCATCTCTGCTGAAGCGAGTAATAAAACGACACAAGTCAGTTCAGCAAAAACTATGCAAGTCTAACTTCATGTGGAAAATGCTTACTTACTTTTTTTTCAAGAGGGAAATTGGAACTTTTTAAATAGGTTTCAATTGTGAGAGATATTCTAGTGCTAGCATGTGCTTACCATTAGTGGGACTGCACCTTAAGGCTGCTCGGCGGCACTGACTTCAGCTTTTGGCTTTTAGGCTGTTTGATATGCCCAGATGAAATTCTGGTATAAGGTATGATCTGCTCCTCTCTGTCCAGAGCAAGCTATATGCACACATTTTGAAATAAGATTTTTAACCTCTCATGTCCCTTTTTTTGTTTTTGGTATAACAGAGTGGCTTGGTATTGACTTTCTAACTTTTTACCAAGTTACCTCCTGGTGCCAGCTTTTATGACGTAAAAGATTCCGAACTGACAAAATGGTCTACTTTTTAAAAGCAATGTACACTGTTTCTTTGTTTACATGGTTCTTTTCTGGTCCCTTTAAGCTACAAAAGAGCGCTTATTCACCTGAAAAATGTGGATTCAAATTGAACATTGGTGGTTGTTCTCTGCTCAGAAATATATATTTTTAAGGTAGAAATTTAAAAGAGTCTCTTATGAAAACATCATAAGAGGGAGATCAATTAAATCTGGGAAATAAGACTAACCCTAACCAAACTTCTCTAAGAATGCACGATGGCCAACTATTACTATCCAGACAATAGTAATAGAGCAATCCACGACGTTCCACTCTCGATTGCTCTCGTTCTACCAGAAATTCTCTTTTCAGATGTCTGTTTTCGGATGTCCCGTTACCTTCCGCTTTCTTTGTGTTGTAACTTTTAACTCTGTTCGATTTAAGAGGACTATGGTTAACTGCTCCTCAGATCTCTGCAGGATAAATCCAGACAGTTAGCTAGACTATCTGTCCAATCTGAGTTTTCTGTTGCACGACTAAAACAACTTTTGAACGTACACGTTCCACCAAAACAAGTTCCTTCCCGAGGCTATTTTGCAATGTGAGACTAGAGGCACAGTGTTACAGTTTAAACAACTTAAAAGGCCCCATAGTCTTTCACCAAGACATAAATCTACGTGAAACTAGACTTTGTTAACTGCATCTCTGGTGAGACCACAGCTTTCCATAAATCATAACATGGCTGAGGTTTGAGGGCAGCAGTGATATTCTTGTAAACAGCTTCTAGCTTGTTAGTGTTTTGGATGCCTAGCAGAGGAGATTCAAAAACTAGCAATGCAGAGACTGAACAATTAGCTGTCCAACAACTACAAACAGACTCTTGATGGAAAAGAACACTGCTGAGGAATCCAGATTGTCCACATTAAATGCCTTCCTTTGTGTTTTATCTCTTCCTTGATTCCACTTTCGCATTTTCCAGTCTTAAAAAGTTCCTACCCCATAATTTTCCCTAAGCGCTGTGCAGGCAGAGCATGCTGAACAATCAACACATCCTGACTAGCATAATAGCTCTTTGTACTCCCCCACCCCACCTCTGGAAACCTCTTTCAGAATGAGTCAGGCACATGCACACTGTTTTCAAACCTACACCCACCTCAAGTGACCTGTGTCCAGTTTTGGCTCACACACTTATTCACACTAGCTGACAGATTGGGTTCTGGAGGCGGAGAGTGTTTAAATCCAGAATAGATTTGGGTGGGAAAAAAAAGAAACAACACACGCTTGTCTTTTATTATGCCTGAAAAGTGAAAGAACCACAAATCAACTTCTCATTTCCCTGGAGCCAGATCACAACCCAAACACCGCCGCTCCGGGAAAGAAGGAATGGAACAAGAAAGGCACACAGTCCCAGTGTAATATACGGTCCATAATTCTCTATTTAACTAGTGCTCAAACTAAAATGTGCCGATTTAACATATTTCATGCCCACTGTAGATGTGTATTAGAGTGTTTTATCTTAAAATGCATTTGTGTAGCATTGTGAACATAAAAAGAACAGTCGGCACTGATGCATTTAGTCAAAAGTCCTGTCAAGGTGTGGCTGGGTTTCCTGCATGTCTTCCCCCTCTCTCTCCTCTTTCTCACCTAACTGTCCTGTATAAAATTAAAGGTGGAAAAGCCCCCAAAAAAATAATCTTTAAAAAGTCCTGTCAAGGTTTCATGCAATTGCATTGATGGCCAGTTGGTGACAGTGCACAGATAAGCAAACATGAATGCAAACAATGCTGGTATTAAACATTTTAAGAAAAATCGGCTTTGCCAATGTCATGGTTGTATGTTTCTGTTTCCTGTTTTATTTTGAAATCTCTGTTTTCTCCCTTGTCTTGTCCAAGGGGGTAAGCAAGCGTCTGGAATGCGTAGCTCCTATGGCGCCATTTTGATGCTAATACGTGATCACCCGCGGTTAGCATCCCATTGACTGCCATTCATTTTGACGTCACTTTGACAGTGAATAACTTTACATCTGAACCGTTTAAAGACTATTTGTCCATTGTTTATTTCTAAAGAAACATGACAATGTATAAAAGGCTCCATTACCTTGTATCTCACGTTATGGCTCCGTAGCAGACGTTTTTGTAAAAATAGGCTAACGATTGTGTCATAACCAAGTGGCTTACTGTCGCACAGTAGAGGAATTACTGTATAGTACAGGAGAAGCTCGCAGGCAGTTTGGACTTACGTTAGCTGTTTAGGTTTAATTACTAATGTTAACTAGCATGTTAGTGATCAATAATTAGCCTATGCCCATGTTATTTCCTTACATATACCTACGCTCTCCGTCTCTGTAAGATTGGGAATGATTGAGATTTCTCTTGGCACAGCTACCAGAAGACTTCCAACTTTCAGACACGTTGCCCACGTCACATTTACGTTGTCTCTCTCAGTTGGAGGCTGCGCAGTAAAGCAAGTGATCACCGGAAAAGTGCTTCTAATAGCCTTCACTGGTCTCCGTCCAGAGCAACGGGGTCTATTGGTCCATTATATATATGTCAATGGTCTTGTCTAGTGTTGCTTCCTGTCTTTAGTTTTCCCGCCCTTGTGATTGTCTGATGTGTTTCACCTGTTGTATCACCTGTGCCTTGTTTGCTCGTTACCTCCTGTATTTAGTCTCTGTCTTTCCCTTGTCTGTTGTCAGGTCATTGTATTTTCTGTGTATGGTTTTCTGTGTTGGAGTTTGTTTGTCGTCTACCCCTTTTGGTCTTGGTGTTCCTGATGTTTTGCCCGTTCCTGTTTTTTTTTGTATTTGCCTGCTGTTTCAGGACACCTTTTGTTTGGTATGAACTGTGATTTTAATTATTAAATCCTCTGACAAACCTACACTACCTGCCAGTCTCTGCATTTGGGTCCAACTCATTCTCTTTAGCCATGACACCCAATGTTTTATGAGGAAGGAAATACTTGTTAAACCTCAAGGATACGCACATGTGTTTTGGTAAATAACACTGAAAAAAACACAATTTTAGTTAACAAGAAAGGGCACCTTTAATGCTGAGATCTGAGAATACTGTGACAAGAAAAAGCCAATTGATGGCACAAGAAACATGAGAAGTCAGACGGTCAGATGAGAAGAGGAACTTAAAGTGAATGGGAAACACCAATAAAATGTAAATTCTAAACACCCATCACTTTTTAAGACCAACGTTTGACCGAGCATACTTCTTATAGTTTTGTGCACACACTGACCTTTGGCGTGCGTCCTGTTTCGATTTTAGCCACAGAATCTTTTACTGAAGACCTCAAGAGTCTAAAGTGACTAAATCAAGCTATAAGAATATTAGCAGACGGCGCTGTAGGATTGTGAAGATCCAGGACTTAGCCAAAGAATTAGAACATCGACAACTTCTCAGTCCCTCCCCCCCTTTCTGCTAAAGCCCAAACACTCTCCTAAGCCCCTCCCCCCATAAGGGAGATGCGTGTGCATGAGCAGTGATTGACACGCAGTTAGACCCCCCCCCCCGGACATGATTGGAGCATCTGAACAGGGAGCGGTGGCCTGTAGGTGGTGCCAGAGGAGCCGGATGTTTTTTTTAAATTACCTGCTTCTACTGAAATATAGGGTCAGTTTCAGCAAATAGGACAGAAAGTTAGTTTTATAAGTCTTACCTATTGCACCTTTAAATCCTCTGCAGCTGGACACTAACAAACTCCATCACAGCACACAATCTGGTTGAACTCTTGACCTGTGTGTGTGTGTGTGTGGGTGTGTGTGTGTGGCGTGCGCGTGTGTGTGTGTGTGTGTGTGTGTGTGTGTGTGAGAATGAATGCTGGCTTGTTGTATTGTAAATGCTTTGAGTGGTCGCGAAGACTGGAAAAGCGCAATGTAAATGCAGTCCATTTACCATTTACAGCCTCAGACCCTCAGCTGAAAGCACTAAACTTGGTAAGTGCAATTATCATAATCATTAAAATACAAAGTTTAGTTTGACAGCTATGATTTACTTTCATTTGAGCGGTCTTACAAATCTGAGCTAAATTATGCAGGTTTATAGTTAAAGATTTGGCTGTAAGAGATGTTCACTCCTATTATTTTATAATAATAATTTAATTATAATTAAAAAACAATTATGATTCTTGATTGATCAAGTGTTCTAACGTGCGAATAGCTTGATTTTACCTCATGTAGATTAGTGAGTACTCTGGTAAAACAATTATGTAAATGGACTGTTTTTATATAGTACTTTTCTAGTCTTAACAACTACTCAAAGCGCTTTTACATAGTACAGGAACCATTCAGTGTCTTGCCCAAGGACACTTCGACATGGGACTGCAGGGCCAAGGATCAAACCACCAACCTTCCAATTGGCAGGCGACCGCACTAACACTGATCCACTGCATTATTTGCATCTGTAACGAATTAATATTTCCAGGTGCCTCAGCATTTAAATTAGGATCTTATTTACATATTGTCTATACAAATGCAGGATAGATTAAAAAAAACCTTTATAAGTCACATTTACATATTATTTTAGGTCCGTCTAACAGCAATACAGAGCTTTTATGAAACCAAATGAACCAAGTAAGAAACAGAATATGAAAGGTCACGCATTACATTGCAGATATCAGACTGCAACTAGGACAGCACGGTGTGATGTCAGAGGAAGGTGTTGTGTTTATGAGCCGTGAGTCACCAGGGTGAAGCCGTATAGCTGCAGCATTGACTGTACACGTGTACTGTGACCCCGTCAGTCACTTGATCTATGTCTAACAGTGTAAAACTCCATTGTAAAGTGGAGATGTCACATAATTGCATTTCATTCATTGCTGTTTGCCTGAAGCTGACCTTTCATATTGAGCCTGGAGAAGCATTCTCACTTTACATGGGCAGGTATTATAAGTCAGCTATGTGTCGTATTGTTTTCAGGACAACTTCTTTACAGTTTTACAAAGATGGATTGAAAGTTAAAATGCATTTGGAATTGTTTCAAAATTATTAAATCAATGGGATTTTTACTGTGTGCGCCTTGTACGATATCCGTAACTTACTTGACAGAGCCTGTGTGTATTTATCTACATGAACTTTGCCTCTTGTTCTAATGCTCTGTGCTACTAAAACACCAAAACAGCATCTTATCTAAATCATTCCTTGTTTCTCTACAGTTTAAAGCTCTCAGAAAAAAAGCATTAACACTCAGGCTCCAGTCAATGTCTATCTTTCAAACACACTCTGATAATTTTTTTTACCATTAGCAAACATGCATGTTAGCACAATAAATAAATACCACATTCTGTATTACAGTACGTTATCGCGCTGACATGGAAATCAGCCATGTCTACTTGTGTGAGTGGTTGTTTCCTGTTCCAATATTAGTGCTCGTGCTGTCTCTGGGACTGATGATCTCTGGAACGTGTCACTGGTCCCTTCTATGGGAAAAGGACATTTTGGGAGTTTGTTCTGTTGATACCCCTCCCCAATATGTGACAAAGGGACCTTCATTAAAAAGTATTTCTTCATGGGATAGTTATGCTAACTACTAAAAGCTTCAGCCTACAGTAGGTGATACAGAGTTGTAGGGAAACCATACCGTATCTGTTCTGATCCAAAATATTTAAAATCACAATAAAGCGTTTAACGTTTGTAATAACTATTTCCTACACACCCATGATGGTTGTGGGTTAAATGCCAAAAGCTTCACAGACTGAAGCTAGTTCAATGGCAAGCTATAAAACCAAATGATGGAACATTTATAGACAGCTGGGATTACAGCTAAAAAGTTAAAAAGATGACTTGCCAGAACCATGATGTAATACTGTACTTGCATTGCAGTGCTTGAACAATTTCATGGGAGTTGTAGTGTAAAAAATTCTAATAGCAAGTGCTGTAGCAGATACCCGTTTATGTTAGGATATGGATAGTAAACCCCTGTTACCCTTTTTTCTTCCAGAAAGACTGATTAAAGAAACCTTTAATGAGAGATTTCCCCGAGTTAAGGAAGCTAGTGTGGAGCAGCTGCTAACATGGATGTGACATCAGCACTGTAAAGCCCCTTTCACACATGCACTGCAAACCTGAACTTATCTAGACATTACCCGGCAGAGCTGTATGTGAGATGGCAAATGTCTTGGATCGGACCTCAAACGCTCTTTACCCTGCCAGCTCCTTAGTACAAAGTCAGTGCAATCTCCGATTGAGCCCAAAGTATGAGAATTCACAGCGAGCGAGTGGGCGTATTGATGACGTTTCATGCCTCCCGCACAAAATCAGAAGAAAGACAAACATCTAAGGGAGAAGAAGGAGGGTGACCTACACGAAGACTGCAACAACTAATTCTAACTGGAGAGACAGTGAGATTTAGGAACTTCTGTGACTGTCTGTAAGGGCCAACGCCGAAATCGTCACACAAATTCAAGGACTCTGTTGTTTATGACCAAATTATGAACCCTCTGTCACGCGGCATAATCCCCGTCATTGTCCTGTCTGCTGCATGCTTTTCCAAGGCCAGGCGCAAAAACCTTGTGCGATCCTAAGTTCATCCTTTTTGTTGAATATTGTTAATTTTGCCAAACTCCCTTAAACGGGTTTAGAATGAAATAACCATCCCTACATGTTGTCCTTTTAGGCTAATCCAAAGCACCATTAATTAGCATACACAAACATTATGCTAACCTGTTGGGACAGCAGAAGACGCAGAGACAAATTGGAGGTCAATCCTCTGGGCTATAGATGTAAAATACATACTAGTAGTAATAATATGCAATACAAGTAGTAAACCATGCAGTATAAGTGTTGTATTATGAGAGCACATTTGTAAAACTTAAACACAGTCTGAAGAAAATTCAAGAATTTAGTTCAAGTTAATTAACATATCAGAATAAAAATAAGAGAGGAAACACACAAGGTATACTAACATAAGTCTTTCTCCATGTTTAAATCCAAGAAAATTTGAATGTCAAGGCTCAACATTCGTCATTATAGGTGTTAAACAATCTTACATTTGCATTTCATGTTTTACAAGATAATCCTCAAAACCCTAATGTATATTTTTCAATCGGGTGCCATTTGTCTCACATGCAGTAGTATTATTTTTTTAGTAGTTGATATTTTATTCACTTTAAAAAACTGGATTTTTGGTATGGTATTTTTTTAGAAACATTTTTAACAATGTACCCAAATATTTGTTGCCAATTTATTTTGTTTTACAATCTGTCATTGAGAAGAAAAAAAACAAGTTCACTTCTTCAGTATGCAGTTTATATAAGTAAATAAAATATCTGGATTTATATATTTTCTCAACATTCATTGTACACAAAAGGCCAAATAAAAAATGTAAATGAAATCTATTCATACCGCTATTATTGTAAGGCACGCGCTGATGAAGAAATGTCTGCTTTAAGGTTTGTATGAAAGGTAAAAAATGTGGAACACATATTTTGAAGAGGTTTATAAACATACTGTACACACACACACACACACACACACACACACACGCACAGAGAAGAAACACAGAAAATCCACCAACTATGTAGAAAGCCTGATTTCTATTCCCAACAGCTAACAACTGCAATTAACAGTCCAAATCCCAGCATCTCATGAGGGAGTCATTGTTCATAAAAGATTCCACACAAATACAAAAGCTTCCAAATGTCTATGGCATAGAACAAATCACAACACTGCTGTATCAAAGTTCTCCCACGCAGCTGTAGGCAGAGCAGAGGTGAGCCAAATCATTTGAAGCCTTCAGATACAATCACTCGTCAGGCTTCACAACTCTGGAAGAAAATAGTCTGGTGAAGCACCTCAGGACTTTTTCAAAGGTGATATTACTGGTGGCTTGGGTTATAAAGGTTAACGCTTTCATAGGTTAATGGCAAGGAAAAGCAGCCTGGCAACCATCTGCTGAGCAGAAGTTCATTTTAAAACCCTTTGAGCTTCGATTGTGTTACTCTCAACAGCTCTTTCTGTAAATTCTCTTAGTGACAGTTTGAATAATATAATAGGTAAATGCCTAAACAAAAGCCTGCATTCCAGAGCTCTTGTCATGACTATGCTGACGCATCACATACGTTGACATTTTCAGCAAAGTCATTTTTTAAATCAAAGTATCCCTTTTACTTGGTTTATTCTGTGCTCTCATGTAAGGACAACTTGTCCAACCACCAGCATGGAATGCTGCTCAATGCCAGAAGGGCACAAACGAGAAGACAAGCACTTATCAGTGTCTGAAAAACCAACCTCTTAATTTTCAACATTCTTTACATTTTCTAGCTAAAATTGGGCTTTCAAAATGTCATTTTGTGGCAAAGAATTCAAGAGGAGAACAGCTCAAAAATATGAATGAGCTCAAGTTTAAGGCCAAGGGCACACGACTCCTTCTCAACTTTGCTTCATCGCCCAAAGGCCGAGTCTGTAATCTTTAGAAGAACAATAAATCTGGAGGAGGGAGGGGGCAACATGCAGGGAAGTATCTTGACTTTCTCCTGAAGTCTTCCGTCTTGCCTTTTCACTGTCTCAATCTGATCTGCTTCTTCTCATGCTGCAAACAGGGCGTCAATTAACATTCCAAGTCTTGGCCTGTCGAGGCACAATAAATCACTTATGCCTCACCTCTTCTGCGTGGTCAAACTCCTTTCTTTCCACTGTAGGCATAATGACAGGAGAGAGAAAATAAGCACGGTATGACGCTATTTACCCTTCTTTGGTTGCTCAATCACCAGCTTATGCTGCTGCAGCTGGTGTTCCTCAGTGTCATCCTTTATTAAGTCTTGACCTACTGTCTTACTATCAGCTTCGTTGGATGAAGATGGAAAATTACAGTCCATAATTCATTATATTCAGTAAGTTGGTGTCTCTTCACAGGCCGACTGCATTTGATTGTAATTAATTGCACTCTAAGGAATACTTCCAAAAATAATGAAAGATCCTGCAGCCCTGACCACCAAATGTTCCCAAATAGAATTCCAATCACCACTAAATCCCCAAAGGCCTCCCTCCGGGGGAATCTGCCGGCTAGTGTACTGTTGAATTTGACGGGTGCAGCCGGAAACAGTAATGTTAAAGCTCCAGTCTTGAAATTCCAGAAACCATGGAGCTGTTTGCCTCAGGGATGAGACTATAACTGCAGCCTTGACAGCCATGGTTTGTCTTGCTCTATAGCCATTTGAATACCTCTCTAAAGTAACAAAAACATTTGTATAACTTGTCATTAGCATTCAAGTTTTGTCATTGACACAGTGCTCGAAGGTGTATATAGATAATCCTGAATGCACTTAACATTTTCTTTTTTGCCCGTAGTATACTGCTTTTGTTTATGCAGTGAGACAGCAAACCCATGCATCCTATTACTTAAAGTAGAATCTTCCCTGACCAAGTCAGACATGTTTAGGCATACAAGATCCCCCCACAATCTGTGGCAGACCAGAATTAAACCCAGGTCTTGCTGGCTGCTAATGAAAACAATATACAGTAAGTCAAAGACACATTTCCTACTTGCTTAGATGTGTTTTTAAGGTCTGAGCAAAGGTTCTCTGCTTCCAGAGTGCACATTTTCCTTTGACAAATTTAAAATTCCAAGATATTCTGCTCCAGAGAGTCATATCAAAATAAAGAGAGGGTCAGAATTTCAAAAAACTAATCATTTGCATGGTGAATTGAAACTGAAATTCTGTGGTAGCCTGATTGGCTTCACAAAGCTGTGTCACAGCTTGAAGCTAAGCAATGTAGTCTAGGTAGATACTGACATCTTCTGACTGCTGAATAGACTGCAGCAGTGATTCTGAGAAGCAATGATATATCAGCTAGCGTATGTTCACTATATAAACTATTGCAACCTGTTGCAGAGACAGACAAGTTAAAGCTTCCAGACAATGAACATATTAGCTTGCATATTTTAGATTACAGTGATGCAAGTCCTATTTCTTAACTCACAGTCAAGATTCTGAAAAAAAAATTAATTCTTTCTTCACCAGTCAGTGCATCAAAACAACTAAAGTTTCTCAAGGCAAGTCACAAAAACACGAACCAAGAGTGAAAGACCAGTTAATGATCTTCAGAAGTAAGTTAAACAACCATTTATTTTACAGTTTAAAATGTCCTCATAGAGGAACAGCAAAATACACTCAAAATGAAGATTGATCAAAAGACAGTTTTCATATTAATCACCGTTTTAAGTTTTTTTTTCTCATTTGTTTATCAAAAATTATAAGTGCCTTCAACATAACAATGAGAGTATTTAGCTTGCAGTCATAGACATCTTTACACCACAAAACTGACAAGCCTGGTTTTACTTTCAGCATCGGTTTCACACACCTTATCTCCTGTCTCTTTCAGACTGCTTTGTTTTGTTGCACAAAACAAAAATAAGGACCCTGAATAAAGACAATTATGAAGGGGGAAAATACACAAGAGCACAGATTAAGGACATTAGTATTTACAGCTTGGCTCAAGGAGACAGAAAAGGGGAGCGATGGAGACAGATGATAAACACATCCATTAGCGGCATGATGTCAAGTTCAAGTCACATTCTTTATGATTTCAGTTTACCCTTTAAGATTTGAAAATAAAGCATGCTATAGCACATATGTCATGAAGTCATGGCTTAAATGACCTCAGGATGCAGTGCTTAATATGTGAGGATGATTTTCAGACAGCAGGTGGCAGTGAAGGACCACATCAGGGAGAAGGAGTACAAACAAAAATATGCAACCCCTACAACACAAGGTTTCCTTCAAAATGAGGATACAACTTCATAATGTAAAATCACTGTAGTAACAGAGTTGGGTTGATGACCAATACAAAAAAAAGGAATTAAGTCTGCCCTCAGACAGGCAAAATACAAAGTCACATATGAAAATAGGTTCTGGTCAATTTTTGTTTACATTGCGTGTGGAGCATTTGCAAAAGACATTTTGGCACAGAATCAATTTTAAAAATATTTTTTTCTTCAATATCACTCCTGGATCCTGAACAGATCCTTCCCACCATTCCCCTTCTTGCCCCTGCCCAATGAAGAAAAAAAAGAAAAAGAAAAAGAAAGAAAACATGATGATCTTTCTTGTAAAATAATTCACTTGGTCTCTCCACATTGCTTCAGTCTTTAAATATTTATAATATTTACAGTTTCACAATTGTCCACAATACCCTTCGGCTTAAAGATGCAAACAAAAATAAACTAATTAAATATTCTTTATATAGTCCCCTGTTGAGGCATTGAGTGTAAACTGTACAACTCTAAACGTCCCCTCATGAGTTCCTGGGGCAGGGAACACTTCGGGATGGAGAGTTGAGTCCGGAAATGACGTAGAAGTTGGCTGATGGTGAAGGAGCGAAAGCAGTATGATTGATCAGGCTGAAATGATTCTTGATCATTTTCCAGGCAATGATTTTCTTTTATCTTGCACAAGCATGGCGGATCATGAGAGTAATTCCATAACATGTATCATTTTATACTCAAATCTGTACACAGTTCACAATTTTTCCTTAACATAGTGCAATGACTTCTCATATCGTTTGTCTTTAAAAAAAAAAAAAAAAAAAAAAATCACAATCACTTTATCACTTTTATGAAGGTAAAAAATATCCCATAGGCAGGTCTCAATCCATAGCTTTATGGGTGCTATGAATTAGAAAAGGCTATGCACAACACCTCCAAAAATGGCAAAAATGAAATGAAAAATCAGAAATGATCATCAAAAATCCCCGTTCGACTCTTCAGATCCTCTCTGTAAAAAGGTATAGTTTTTGGAATTCTATGTCATTGAGTGACTTAAGGACTTGGTGAAGTGAAGAAGAAAAGAAAATTGTAAAAACTCAAAAATATGAGGCAATTCCAGTTTATAAAACTGGACAAGTCCAAAAGGGCTGGTGTTGGCTTTGTTCAGCAAAGAAATGGAGGTAATTAAACAGAAGCAATGACAATCATGAGGTGAGGGGAAATGCTGGAGATGCTGTTGAGAAGGTCTGGGGCCAGGCGCGAGAGGTGGCTCTCCGAGAACTCACACGGCGGGAAAATCTGCACCACATAAGCCGGCTGTGAATCAAAAGATGAAAGTAACAATGAGAGACGGAACTACATTTTATCATTTTTCATTGTAAAACACAGGAACCATTAAAGAAAGCTAGAACAGAAAAAGTTGAAATGACAACAGACCTGATTAGAGCCAGGGTTGGGCACATTGATAATGCCAGCTGCCTGTTTGGCTTGCAGGTAGGTGATGAAGCCACTTTTCAAAGCTTGGGTTTGACCAAGGACATCTTCTTGGTCTCGACCACAGGGTAGAGCCAGGAGCAAACAGTAGTCATTTTTCACCTGCCATGAATGATAAGTCTAATTCATGTAAGAATGATACACAAATTTACAATTAAGTCTCCATTTGATCAATCTTGTTGATCCAAACTTTAGAACCTGCTTTAGTAAAAACGAAAGTACTTACAGTCATTCTGCGTGCCACACTATCCAACTGGGAAGCCTCAAGCCTCATCCTCTGGACAATACGGAGAAGAGGACCTCCTTCTGTGGGCGGCAGGGAGCGCTGGGCCAGTATGGTGTTGCCAGAAACAAAGTGCAACTGGACAGCAGCCTGGTCGTTCTTCAGTGCCAAAAGGCCTTGCCATACAATAGGATATTTCTGTACAACAAAAACATAAAATGTTTTAAAAAAATATTTTCCTCTTTGGTATTGTCTTGAAAACATATTCCATGTATGATGACATTGCTTGTCGATCGGTCTTCCTACCGTCAAAAGCTGCACCATGTCAACGGAACGATGTCCCGAATGTTCCAGCTTAGCATCAGGCCTAGGATGCAGAGAACTTGATGTGGGTACTGTTTGCGAAGGTGTTGACAGGAAGGCTGGAGGGCCTTTCTGTATAGATAGATCTGGCTTATGAGTAAGACTCATAGGAGACGCCATTGGAGACTGGTATGAGGGGGAGACTGTATCCCTTGATATTCGGGAAATGTGTGAAAGATCTGTAGAGGTAGCATGGCGAAGATGGGAACCCTCAGAGTTGGAATCACTTCCTCCCATATGTGACTGAGACATTTTACCCCTGTGACTCAACTCAGGCTCCGGCAAGACCTGATTGAGAAAATACATAACCCACTTAATAGTTATGCATATTTTGTATTTGTATATGATCTATTAAATACAATTATACATGATGAATATTACAATGCTAAAAAAATTTGCACAACTTCAATAACAAAAGCATATCAAGTGACCTGTGAAGATGTAATGCCTTGGTTAGCCAGGTTGTGTCCCGATGAAAGATGTCCTGGAAACTGGGATGGAAATCCTCGCATATCCCGATATACTGGAAAGGAGCCCGCACCTCCTGGATGCATCAGCTGTACCCCATGTGGGTGAGATGAAACCAGGACAGGAGAAGATGCATGGACTCCCCTGATTCTACTTTCGTTGGAGGATGGATGTATCAGCTTTCCTTCTGGTGGTTTGAGAGATTCTTTTGCAGAAAGGTCAATGCTCTTTCCCACTATAGGACCCCCTTTTGAAGGCCCAGAGATGTTGCTTAGAGACGTTCCAGTTTCTGAGGTGCGTGACTGTCTTGCTTCTACAGCTGCCTGCTCTCCCATTTGCTGGTGCATGAGGATGCGCTGGTGCATGTCTCTGTATTGGTCCATGCGTATGCTTGGGTGGAGCCCTCGGTGATCACTGTGAATCATCATTACATCAGATTGGAGCTGGGGCACGGAAGATCTAGTAAGAGCTTGGTTAAAGTGTCTGGGGTCTTCTTCACTTACACTGCTGCTGCTGCTGCCACCACCACCTGATACTGACCTCTTGGGACTAGAATGACACTGAAGTACCAAATCTCGGATGACATTAGGCTGCGGTGTGTTTGAGCGCTGCGGAGGACCTGGGTGTGATGAAGACAGGGAATCACCTCGCCTTCCATAGGTTATCCCAGACATTGGTGGGGTGTTCATCCTGGCTTCGTGAGCCATTGCCTGAGTGACACTGTGAGGTTGAATTATGACAGAGGACTGTTCTGAGTGTGGGTGATGCATACTAGAATGATATGTAGACATTGGTGGCATGCCATGACCGAGAACGACAGAAGTTGCTCTAGGAGAACTGCTTGGAGGACAGGCTTTGACAAAGTGTGAAGGGGAGTGAACAGCTGTCCGTGGGGACTGGGGTTCTTGCTTTAGATGTAGAGCTGACCGATCAGTTGGGATGCTAGGGCTGGGGCTCATGCGGGTTCCAGGTAGTGATGGGTGGTGTGGACTCATGACCGGGCTTAGGCTAGACTGCTGAACAGCTTTGCCAATGTCCATCTTTTTTGGCAGAGGTTCAGACCCCGGTCCTCTCTTGGCATGCTGTTGCTGTATCACAGCTTGGTTGTACATCAAGACTTGGGGAGAACTAACTGGCTGTTGGTACATCTTTACAACACCACCCTGGGATGCGGTGTGATACGGGGCTTCAGATTTGTTACATCCAAGACTCTCCTGCTTTGTACTGGAAATGACAGGTTGAGAGTTATAAGACTGGCTTGTCAAGAGAACCCCTGTGTGCCCATAAGCTGT
This sequence comes from Perca fluviatilis, assembly GCF_010015445.1. Taxonomy (NCBI): domain Eukaryota; kingdom Metazoa; phylum Chordata; class Actinopteri; order Perciformes; family Percidae; genus Perca; species Perca fluviatilis. The sequence continues at coordinate 29,396,881 of NC_053116.1, read as the reverse complement.
AGGGGTTGGGGCTAGTTTTGGGGTAGGCGACTGGGATGATGTGATGAGTGGGTCTTGCTTTATCGAAGATTTGGACACCGATTGCTGAAACTCTATATCACCAGCACTGGCTTGAGGAATTTGACTAATTTTGGCTCTCATCCTGTGAGGTCCATCAGTTTTCTGACCCGAATAACTCAAAACAACAACACCCTCCGATGTATTGACCCTTAGGCCAGGATTGGAGCCTGTACTGTAGGGAGTGGTCTCAACAACAGAGCGCCCTCTAGACCCATCTTCTACTATATCCATGCCATGGTAGCGGTTATTCTCATTAGAGTTTGATCTAAATTTTTGCTTTGGAATAGACAGGCCAATGCTTCGGTTGCTTAGGGAAATTCGGGGAGTTTCCTCCGTATCATAAGGCATTGGAATTCGACTTATTACTGAGGTAGCAGGAGAAATAACTGTATGCTGGATCTTCTCTCCACAGTTCTGTTGGGACTCTGTCAGTGGGAAGGGTTTGTGTTGTATGGGCTGGGGGGGTAAAGGTGGTCTCTCTTCGGGATGTAACTGTCTTGAACCCACTGTAACAGAGGGATTTTCATTCTCTGACATCCGCAAAGGATCTGACAATGTAGATGTCACCATAGTAGTAGCTATAGAATTGCTGTTTGATGCAGACACATATTTAGGTTCCATCAGGATTTTTCTTAAGGTACTGGAACTAGGGTCAATATCCGAGGCCTTCGTGTCAGGAGGCATTGGGGTATTTGCTGAAGGGGTTCCAAGTGCAGTTGATGCTGGTGGAGGAGTTACCACTGTAACGTGGCATGAAGGAGCAACATAAATTCTACTTTCTTCAGTTCTAGGAGGCCAGTCTGGCGAATGTGGCATTTTGGCAGGTCGCAGCAGGGGTATGCCGAACTGAGATATAGGTTGTGGGCGGGCAGGACCAGGAGTAGGGGTAGATGGCTTTTCTGCCTGGGGATGCTTTTTACTACTAGATATGTTGCTTGGGCCTGAATAAAAGGCAGATTCTTTCGGTACAGGCTGTTCAACTTCAGGCTGTTCTGCCTCTTTTGGCGTGTCTACAGTTATAGCACTTGTAAGATCACGCCTACAAGTTGCAACAGCAGTGACCACAGAAGCTGCTGCAGTTGCACCAGCTGTAGCAGTGACTGCTTGTGAATTGATGGTTTCTGGGTCTTCTGGGATGGACTCCGGTAACTTGACTGGGGAGGGCTCTGGTTGTGAAACCTCTGCAGCAATATCCCCTTTCTTATTAGCTGCACCTTTACGACTTCTCGATTTCTTCAGGGTTTTGGCTCTAACTCTGCCTGTTTTCTTTGGTGTCTCAAGTAGAGAGGTATCCTCAGCTGCCTTAGACTCTGCAATTTGCCCCTTTGGGCTTGGTGTCGGAGGACCATCATCGGAGTCCGCAGCAAGGATATTGTTAATCACCATGTGTGTTTCAGGTTCCATAATCTCGTTGGAGGAGGGGGATGTCAAGGATTCCGGGGTAGGAACAAGAGCAGTGTAAGTTGGAGGAGCTGTGAAACCATCTGTATCTGCACATGTTTCTTCAGCTGTAATGGAATCAATAGCAGCTGCAAGTTCAGTTTCGCTTGCAGGATTAGCTCGCTTTTCCTCCTCAACCTCAGCTTCTTGCTCTACTATGACCGGAGGCAATATTGTAGGCTGCTCGGAAGGTGGTTCCTTATACGGCCGAGGAGGTTGCTCAACTGTAAGTTTGGCAATATTTTCAACTGCCTGCTCTAGTTCCATCTGCCGTGCTAAGAGAGCCGCTGGATCAGCAGGAAGTTCAGGTTCTGACAGGCTGTCTTCCTGTTCATCAAGTTCTTTTGATTCTTTTGGAAAGCCTACAATCTTTGTTTCCGCATTCTCTTTTACTATTGTCTTGGTTTTTGTAAATGTGGGAGCTTCAAATGACTCCGGCTCATCATCCTCTGAACGAAGTAAACCTTTTACGTCATCAAGGCTTACACGAATTTCAAGATTTTTTAAGCTGTGTGATTTATCTTCATTGACCTGCTTGGTATTTCTTTTCAGCCTAGGGGTTTTCATTTTAACACTCTTTTCAGGCAGTTGTCTCCTCTCCGAGGAGCTGGTGTCTACCGTTTCAATATCCCCAACAGTAGATTTATTTCCACCAGAATTTTTTAAGTCTTTTTCCATTTTGTGCACTGGTGAGCTTGCATTTTCTACCTTTTCTGATAGCTTCACAAACAGTTCAGAATCAGCTTTAGGATTAAATTCTGATTCATCATGACTTGCCAGATCAGCTTGTTCAGCTAGTACTGTAGTGCTCCCAGACGGTTTGTCTATTCTACCTCCTTTCTTGTTAACTGGAGCAGATGAAGTCAATTGTGTTTGTTGCACTTTCTGTGTGCGGGGTGAACGCCATCCCTCGGAGGATTTTACAACCTCTACAGGAGTAGAGGTCTCTTTGACCTCTGTGTCTTCTTCGATCATTTTCTGCTGATCCCCCTTAACTGGTGATACATCTTCACCTCGTTTGACGCCTCTTTTTGGTGGGCGTCCTCGCCTTGTATTGGTAGATGGAATTGGAATATCTTGCTGTAATGGTTCTTTATCAGCACCACGTTTGCGCATGGAGCGTGATGATTCAACCACCTCTTTGCCAGCTTGGTCGTCTTCATGTAGCGTGGCATAGACTGATCTTACATTTCTGCGACGTGTTCTGCCATGGATCAAACTTGACTCAAGGTTTTGCTCAGAATCTGATGCATGAATTGGTGACTTGGAAGTGGCTTTGTACTCAATTGATGCTTTTGGTACATCTGCCCGAGGAGATGAAGCCCTTTTGAGTTTCTCTCGGTCAATGCGTTCACTCTTTCGTGTTGCAGGTTTCTCAGTGGCAACAATTTGGGAAGGTTGGGAAGTACGTAATACTGAAAGTGATTTTGCCCTTTTACTCTTGGGCTGTCTGCGGTTTGGTAATGGTTTTATGTCAGCCTCTAGCTCTGGCATACACACCTCACTATCTGCCTCAGGTTTCTGAGATTCCTCAAAATGTTTTGTTTCCGGATTTTCTATTTTAGGTTCTGTCTTAATTTCAGATTTTTCTTCAATCTTTGGATATTCAGAATATGTGAATTCTGCAGTCTCTCTCTCAAAACCACTTAAGGAAGCACCAGGAGTGGGAGGCTTATCCTCCACAAGAGGATTATGTTCCACTGCCAAATTATCTCCAATTTTTGCTACGGGTTCAATTAACTCTTTTGTTTCCATTTCATTTTCTGGCTCCAAAAGGACGAAAGGAGGGGTTATGGTTAGCTTAGGAGCAACTAGTTTGAAGTCTTCCATAGGGAAAGAATGTGATGGAGATACCTCAAGATCTGGCTCTGCGGTTTCTTCTTTGACAAATGACACAGGTTCATCTGAGGATGGAGTTAAAAACTCTTTATTTTCTGATTCTTTCGGGGAAGGAACAAATGGTGAAACTAACAAGGTTAATGGGGGGCTGTTTGATTTGTCATCAACCTTCAGTACTGGCTCGGATTCCTTATCAGACAGAACATTATCACAATGCTGCACTTCATCTCTTTTAATCTCCACCACTATTGAATCATTTTCAGTATCAGGTGGAAGATGGTCCTTGTCCTTTTGTTGTTGAAGCTCCAAAAACCGACTATGGAAAAGCACTATGGGCTCTTGTGGCATGTCACTTACCACAGATTCAGGCTGTGCCTCAGTAGCACCTGGTTTAGCAAAAGGCATGCCAACTCCAGTTTCTAAATCTTGGTCTTTACGTTCAAGATGCTGCAAACGCCGGGAATCCTGTTCAAAGATTGAGCTGTGCAGGAAGCGAGAGGCAAACAGGTCTTGTCGCTCTTGGTCCTGGGGCTTAAGTTCCTCCTTTTTATCATGCAGCTTTTCAACAGAGTCAGTACGAATCTTTTTCTTATACCAAGAAGGAATAGGTCGAGGTGCTAGCTTCACTTTGTCTTTATCTGAACAGCTGTGGGAGGTTGGAAAGCGTGAGGGTAGAAAGGACCAATTATCTTCTCTGGAGGAATACAGTGTCTTAGCTCTTTCAAGGAGTGCTTTAGTATCAGGAGTTATAGTTTTATCTAATGCAAAAGAATAAAACTTATTCTTTTCCAATGAGCCTGAAAGCTTCAGGTCTGTCATCCTCTCGTCACGTTCCCTAAGGATATAAGACAAGGAACTATTGGACTTGGGAGAGATGTGTTTGTTTTCTCCATCATCATCTGAATCAGACTGCACTTCTCCAGGTTCCAAATCCTGGCCAAGGCGTTTGCGGATGGTTTCACATTTTGCAATATCACTGGGGAAAGTCATTTCCATTCTAAGTGAATCAGACTTTATCTGTCTTTCCCAACGTTGCATTAACTCCTCATCACAATCAAGCAAGGTTGTCTTAAGCTTTGGGAGCTCACTGTCAGAAGACTGAAAATGTGTGGCTGTCAGGCCCAAACTGTTTTTCAATGACTCTGTGTGTGAAAATCTCTCATCTGTTGTTGGAGAAGATTTTCTTTCTTTGTTTATAACAGCCACAGAAATCTGAGCAGTTTCATCTTCCTCATTTGCAGCAAAGTGACCATGTCCTATTGAGGAGGTTATACTCTGATAAATGTCTTCATTCAACTTTTGGGAACTTGGATAGTTGCGCTCTCTTTTTGCAGCGACAAAGTCAAAATGTTCTAATTTCTTTCGTTTACTGGAAGAGAAGTCATCATTGGCCATATCCTGAATTGGTTTCGGAACATCATGTATTATATAATCTTTTTCAAAGTCATGAGTCTCATTACTTGCTGGGTTTTCAAACTTGACTAACTTATCAGGATCGCCAAGCTTAGGTCGGAGCCATAGACTCTGTTTTGCGCAAATACTCTGGTCAATGTGCACAAAGTGTTCATCTCCGTCATCCGAGTCCATGCACTTCCCTTTTCCTTGTTCATTTTCAGACAAAACTTGTTTCTGTTGTTCTTTTAATTCATCCAAATCAAGGCTGCCATCATCTAACATCTTTGTGAGACTGGAGCTGTTTTCACTTTTTGATCCCTCCAAATCCATTTTAAGGTAGGGAGAGACCAACTGATCTGTAGAATCTTCCGGCAGCTCCCCTAGCCGTGATTGCTGCTCCAGAGAAAAGCCCACAGAGTTGCTTTCACAGTCTCGTCCATCTTTAGGACTGCTAACTGAAACCATCCGGACACATTTATCCTTGTGGTGCTCCTTTTTATGCATCCCTTTTATCAAAAGGTTCTTATCTAAATCGGTCTCCTTAGCATTGTTCCATAGTTTATGAAGTCCAGGTCTAACAAGATCCTCCTCACTAGTTCTCTTATGTCGATCAGTTTTCCCCGAGTCTTCAAAACGCCTTTTCCTTGCAGCCAAACGATCAATATCCACAGCAATACCACTGTCAAATCCCATTTCAGATTTTCCATGTTTTTTGGATTTAATTTTAGCATCCTTGTCAATAACCTTGTCAATAACCTCCACAAAACTGTGCATATTTTTGTCTCTAGGCACCTTTCCATGCTTAGAGATATCACTTTTTGATGGTTCTGAGCGGAATGGAGGACTCCTCTGGTCAGCTGAAGGGGATACCAATCTAGGACTGTCACTCCCACCCCTCGGTATTTGTTTTTCTTGCACAGATTGACCAATCAATTTTCCTTCTTTTTCTTTAACACGTGTCAATTGCACAACACAAGGCAGAAGGTCTAACCTTCCTTTGCTCAAGCCTTCCTTTGGAATTTTACTGTTTTTACTTCGAAGGACGGACTCAGGGCTTACATCTCGATCAAGTTCAGGTTCCGTCTCACATGCTTGGATAATAATAGGTGATGCAACTTTTAGCTTTTTAAGCCTCTGTTTCTCACTTTTTTCCTTGTCCCCTCGATCTTTACGCCCAGCCCGCTTCTCCTTTTCAACCAAATTCCCTCTTTCAACTTCAAAGACTCGATCCTTCTCAAGTTTGTCAGTTTTATTATACCTTTCAGTGCGTGCTTTTTCAAGTTTTTCGAATCTGGGTGGTGAGATTGAACTGCAGCTACCACTTCTTTCAGAAGATTGGCAACAAATGCGCCGATCTGAATCACTCGGTATCCTCTCGGAGAGTGAAGGAGATGCAGTAGGGCTGGCAGGATGACGAGAGGCAACGTGAGATGGGCTTTGGCTACGCTCAATGGTCCTTCTCCCATGATCACGTCCACGATCTGTTTCAAAGCGCTCCCTCTCTCTTTCACGTTCCCGTTGCAAATAGCTGTATTTGCGAATGTCCTGCTCATAAGGGTCAGTTCTGTATTCTCGAAATTCACGGGGGTCTTCAAAGTATTGTGGATCATAGTAATCTCCCTGATATGGGTCCCATTCAGTGTAAAACTCCCGACTTCTGGCAGGATATTTGCGACGTGGATCTTCAGTATATGTTCCTGGCGTTCGTACATTTTCATAATATTGTCTTTCTGCTTGAAATTCGTATTGAGTTCGTCGATCATCCCTGCCAAGAAATAAAACCCCAAAAAAAAAAAATCAAGCAAATTTTTTTTCATCATACTTCGGCATCAATAATGTTAGGTTTAACATTAGACATTAGACAGTATAGAGGCAAAAATATGATCCCTTAAGGAAACTACACAAACCTTCTTTCAGAGAGAAGGTCATAAAAGTCTCGAATATCCTGGCCAGATGCCTGCATTGAACGATAGAAAGCCATCTGACTTTCCTGATTGGCAAAATCCACCTGAAGAATAAAGGGTAAGTTGCATTTTTTACAGAATGTCAGGAATTAAGAACACAAAAAAATTACAGAGAAAAATTTTCAAGCAAAGCTTTGTTTCAGTTACCTTGATTTTACTGCCCCCTATCTTCCACCCCTTTGTGTCTTTGACAGCAGCTTGTGCATATTCAATGTTGTTATACAGAATAAGGGCCATTCCTTTCATTCTGTCAAATACAACCTGCGAAAGACAGAGAAAATAGAGTCCCAAGGTGCCAGAAAGTAAACAATGGGTAACTGTGAGGGGGAAAATAAACAGACTTACCTTGACAACATGTCCATAGCGGCAGAAATGACGAGTAAGAAACTGCTCAGTTGTGTTTGACGCCAATCCATCCAACCAAACACACGTCGTTGGCATACTCTTTCCAAAGCCCAGCTGAAAAAGAAGAAGGAAAAAATGTCAAATAGATGTTAACTTACAGAACAGTTTATACAAACCATGCTCATAAATAATACTTATGGTTGTGAAAGACAAAAATGTGGTAGTAAAGTCATGATTTTAAATTAAGGTGATAATTCTCACCTTGAGTCTATTGTTACCAAGGTACTCCCCATCCATCTTCTTTATAGCCTTACAGACACTGGCGATATCGCAGTATTGTAGAAAGGCATACTGTGGGGCTCCATTCACCTTCTTAATGTCAATATCCTTTGCAGAATAATGAAAACAGAAATATGCTGTCAGTAAGTGCGATCATTTCAAACTGTGCAGCATGGTAACAATTGCATATATGGCCTGATTCCTAACCACTTCACAGCATTAACCTACCACTATTTCTCCAAAGCGTTGAAAGATGTTAAGCAGGTCATGGTAAGTGGTGGTCTTCTCCAGGTTTCCAATAAATAACGTCCGTGTGGCCTTTGGATGAAACTCGTCTATCCTCTCATCCAGGGGCCGAAATTCGTTCTCACTTTCTGTCTCTGAAAAACGTGCTTATTGAAACCTTGTGCGTTTTGTTGTTTTAGGTTTGTGCTGCAATATAGTCAATAATCAGAACTTACCGGGGCCATTCCAGGCTGTGACTTCGATTTGCATGCCGAAAAAAAGCTTTCCCTTTGATGCTCCAAGTGCTTTCTCTTGGTCCTCTTGCTGGCGAAAAAAGACAAGCCCGTAGCGCTCCTCTGAAGCTCCATGAATTTGTACAGATGTGACCTTTCCATGTTTCTTAAATTCATGGAACAAACCATCCTTCAGGCTCGTATCTGTAGTAAACAGATCAAATGTTTTATTAATTTTGTATACTGAAAAAGTAACAGGTTATTATTAAATAATAAACTATTGGTAATCTTTTTTTTATTAAAATGTGTCAATATTTGAGGGATGTACAGAAATAAAATGCACTACTATTTGTGCAAAAAAGCTTGTTGTGCTTGCAAACCGCATGAGCCCCTTTTAACTAACCTGTAGAGCGCACAGGAAGATTTTGGACCTTGATGCCAAAGCTTTTACGTGGTTCATCCTTGTCAAGGGAGGATAAAGGAAGTGCTGAGGGTGCAGGAACAGCAGCAGACTGCACTGAACGAGCTGGGGAGTCATCACTTGAACTACTGCTAGAATCACTGTAGCAAAAAAAAAAAAAAAGGAACATGGACTTAGATGTTGTTGGAAGCTTCACAATCTGAAACTATCATTAACAATGTATGATCAAAAGGTTCTGTTGCTGTCACTTGTTGTTGTGTTTGCCTACCCAAAAAAGTAAGAATCTAGTTATGGTTATTTATACCTCAATTAAATCATAAATTGCTATGAATATGTATACCATATACAGATTTATAATTTTGCAGTGATACACCAAGTGTAAGAGAAATGACAAATCATTCATAAATTGGATAAAAACCAAATGCTGTATTCCAATGTTAAGAACAGCAGTTAAAATGTGATTTTTGTAAACGCTGACTGAAAAAAGGTGACAAAATGTGTTTGCTCTGTCCAATCAGCAGGGCAAGAAAGGAAGATTTGATTACATATTGTATTGAACAGGTAATATTATGCTTTATATACACACACACAATATATATATAGTGATGCATTTGCATAAAAGATTGTGCAATGCACTGTGAATGGGTCTTTCTACGGTTTAAAAACCACGATGTCTCTCAGCTGAAGAGGACAAAAACACCCTCTTTCTCCCCAATGTGTACAGCACATCTGGTAATCAACATAAGAAGATGGATTTGCATGTCAGTAGCATATTCATGGCTGCCTGATGCACCTTTATTCTCAAAACAATTCCAATGACTGTTTCAGCTTTCTAGGCCCTCTGCTGTTTATTTCCTTCTCACTTTCTCCTCCTGTGCTCAGACTCTCCCGGAAGTGCTGCTGACGGAGCATGGCCTGTGGGAGTGGGCAGGCAGCCAGCACTGGCCAGAAATTTCCAGTTCCAACTGGATCTCACGGAGGGGGGGAGCCATTACACATACACAGAGGTAGGCAGTGAGAAAAATATACCAGCCGTCTCTTGAAATTCCCCCCATAGCACTACCTCGTCAAACCACATGTGTCGCTACATGTCGTACAGAGCTGTGGACTCTGCTGTGTCCAAAGATGATGCGGTTATCCAAAAAATAAACAAATGAGAGGGGCGAGGGGAATGTATGTAGTGAATCCCATGGGCAGTTTTTAAATATGCAGACCTCACTTGCATTTGATTATTCCAACCTTTTCTTATTTATGCATTCCTTGCACAATTACGCAACACTAACCCCAAATCAACTAATAAAAAATACATTTACAAGAACCTGCAAATATCATTACAACAAATGTAGAAACACTCGGCAGTGCACAACAACAGCTAAATTAGCAAATAAACCAACATCCACAACAGAACTGACATCCACTGTTTGTGATGATGGCAATCTGGACCTTGACTTAATCCAAAGTTTGAATAGCGATAATAAACCAATTTAGATAAAATCTTAACAACCCAAAAAGTGTGTCATTGCAGCAGTTACATGCGGCAAAGGTCATTTTCCAGCCTTTGACTCCTAACAGCAATTAACTACTCAGCCAACAACTTGAAAAAACAGATTTGTCATTTGAAAAATTCACTAATGATCATACAAAAATGGGCAACGTAGAAACTTGCACACAGAACACTGCTTTAAAGTTCTTGCACATTTACAACCCATTTTATGCTACTGAATTAGATGAGGTGCTATACAGTAATATTCTCTGTCATGGTGAGCCTTTACAATTATTTTTCTAACATGCAGATACTTGTATGCAATCTGCTATACTATCTGCTGACGAAATGATGGCACAGTATTAGGAGATATGATGTCTTGAAACGGTTAATGTTATAAACCACAACTTCTGCATTAAGCAATGTTGAGCAACAAAGTATTCTTGATAGGAATCATAGAAATTAAATGCAAAAGCAAGTCTTTGCTTGTTGGCAAAACTGGTGTTTTGACTAAAAACTGTTTATAGAATTCAGTAGAGCTAATACAAATATAGGCTATTTTGCTGGAAAATGCATTTGGTTTAAAAATATATTATACACAGATTACAGGCACATTTTGTGAAAACTCAATTAATTCCCCCATATAGAAATCAAAATCCACATTCGGGAAAAGTAGACGTTTATTCAGCCACACTTAGATGGTCTGTTCCTTTGTAGGTTTTACTGAGTGGTAAAAAATGTATACCAGTGACATTGTTTATATGATTTTCCTGCTTTGCAAAATCTTGAGTGGTCCACATGAACACATTTTTGGTAAATCTGAGAAAAACTATGAAAGTTGAATTAAAATAATCTCAGAAAGTTATTTTAAATAATATACAATGGCAATATGAATATATTGTATTACAGTATAAAAAGGCAAAGACACTGGAATAATACCTGGGAATGTCAGACATTAATTCTGTTTTAGCCTTATCAAAAACTCCATCCTGCTACCACTGTGACCTGGACTCAGGTAAGCAGCAGGAAACGACAGATGGATGGCATCATCTAATCTTTTGAAATTTGTCCAATTAACTTAAACAAGTACTGTTCGATTCTGTGAAATAAATGTTTACAATCATTTCAAGCAGCATTCTGAGTGCAGATTTCTTTCTAAAATACTTAGTGCTCTATCCAGCACTTTTTTTTTTAAAGATTATTTTTTGGGCTTTTCCACCTTTATTTGATAGGACAGCTAGGTGAGAAAGGGGAGAGAGTGGGGGAAGACATGCAGGAAATCGTCACAGGTCGGAATCAAACCCTGGACCTCTGCGTCGAGGCATAAACCTCTCCGTATATGTGCGCCTGCTCTACCCACTGAGCCAACCCGGCCACATCCAGCACTTGTTTAAGCCTGGGATGCACAAAGGTAAACAACAGCGATGCACAAGGGTAGAAATCTTGAGGGCTTCACTCACCTGCCACTCGTACTGCTGCTGGTACTGCTGACTGAGTCTGAACTGGAGGAGCGACTGTGAGAGCCTGACCCACTGTGGGAGCGTGGAGGGCGGGTAGCCTGACTTGCCAGTCTCTGAGGAGAGGGATTTCGCGAATGTGTTGAGTGTGGAGACCGGCTACGACTATGGTGGTACGACCGCTCCCCGCGCCGACCCCTGTCCTCCCTGTAAAGGTCCCTGTGAACCACACTGGCCAAAGTAAAGGGTTCCCTGGCACGAGACTCATAGCGAGGCTCTGGCGTCTCAAAGCGACAAGGACTCCTGCTGTGGGAGCGGTAGAAGCCGACCCCGCTGGATGTAGATCCTCCGCTTCCTCCTGTCGTGGGCCCTGCTGATCCACCTGTTCCCGTGTTGCCAGCAACAGCGCTAACGATAGTTCCACTGACTCCTGACGATACAGTTGTACCACTTCCAGTGGAGGTACCAGACCCGCTCCCAGCTGTGCTTAGAGTCCGCTCTCTTGCATCACGATAATAGTCTGTTTCATAGTGCCGCTGGCGTTCAAAACTGCTACCAGGACGCTCGTGATGTCCATAGGCACTGTGATCGTACGCCCGATCCCGACTTTCAGCCGTTCTAACAAACAGGAAGAGAGAACAACACATTACAGTTACATTCAAGACATTTAAAAACACTGCTAGCATCAAACATTGGGCAATGAAAATTATTAGGCGTCTCTGGTGGGTTTTTCTTAATTAGACACATAAGAAGACAGTACACTAAAATGTTTGGAGAAGGGTAGTTTTTAAGCATCTAAAGAGAATTATTTTGCAGCCTACTGAACTATGGGGATTTAAATGATAAAATGGTTGAGACAACTAGCATTTCTAAACTGTTTATGACTTGAATGAAATGATACATGAAATGTATCAGATCCTTCTGCCACCATACCAACAACTTATTAACTACTGTTAGGTACCCGTCTTTCATGTTTGTTTAAAACAAATTCTTTGAATGAAGATGTGTTATCATTCGTTGGTTTTTCAGTTTAAGCATCACAGAGATACATAACTTGTATACCCTACTGTAAAATGCAACACACTATATTAACAATACAATCAGCACAGGACAACCACAAGGGGTTTTAAGCAAAAGACATGCATTTATTGTTTAATAGAACAGAAATCTTCAGCTTATTTGTAAGTATAATTATAGGATATAACAGACTTGCACAAAGATTTATTTAAAAAAAAAGGAATTACATGAGAACCTTCTGGTCTTGTAACTCTAACGGAGGCATTTTATCATTTATCTGAGAGGCTTTGTTGAAGGTTTTTGGAGGTGACTTATGACTATCCTTTTGTTTATAATGTTATACAATTTGACACCACTTGTTCTCCTGAAAAAAAAAGGTCTTTAAAGCATCTTTAATGAAGATGCACACTAGAAACAGTGCTAATAAGGACATTCTGCTCAGACCCGAACATCCTCGTTCTGAATAAAGCAATCAGAATTTAATTTAGTAATGCGACTGCTGTGTCATTACAGCAGTCATATTACCCAACTCCCCGTAATGAGCGGGACAGGACAGCAATTACCACTGTTTGAATCCAGATCACATTATATCAGCAAATTAGCCATGATGTTCCAACACAGGGCGGAATATGGTTTAATATAACAACACTTACAAACCCTCATTGTACTGGTTCTTTAAATAAAAGGATATGTTTTATTCTTTGTCCAGTTCAAACAAGAGAATGGAAAATTATTAAGACTCAAGGCGGTGCCAGATTTTAATGGAAAACAAACCTCAACTGTCGAAATGGTAAAACACCTTTGCAGTGCTAATGTGAAAATAAATACTAATGAGATCAAAGCTTTCTATGTGGAAAAACTAAAAAGGTAATGTAGTGTTCAAACCACAAATGATGTTCATATGGTTGATAAACCCAACCATGTGCACAGCATTTTGTTGTACAGTAGTTATTTCATGTCCATATCATATAACTGCAGCTTCCTTGGTTTGAGTTGGGGCAACCTATTAAGACCCTCACTACCTCCTTCTCCCATTCCCAATTTTTCCAGCCAATTTCTACTTTCAACTAAGAAAGAAAGTATCACATAACTAGAACTTAACTTTCAACAAAATTATATGCTCTGTCTCCTTTGAGGGTAAAATTCAATTTATCACATCAAGTGTGAGAAAAGGTATAATCCAAACAATTACAAAAATGGGATTTAAAAAGTGTCCTTGCTGATAATTGACAGAGGCATCCAAATCTTTTGGATCTTTGATTGATTTTGACCATCAGAGATGTTTTGAGTACATCTGTGTAAAGATGTTTCTGTGCAAATTTTTGCTTGCTAGGTTGCATGCTGCTAAACTGTCTACGCCAAAACGGTCTATGCCAACAAATAACGGTAAGAACAAATCCAAGATATTTGCAACATGGAGAAACTTCTGAAACGGTTTATCTCATTAAACAGAAGTTGGCAGCAGCTTTTGGTTAGTGTTTTCTTAACAGGGAAAATGAGTGCACAATGTTTTCTCATGAATCTCAAGCAAACATTTGTAATTACTTCCTTCATCGACGCATTTTGTAGGCTTTTTGTTATGTTTTAGTTCTATCATTTTCCAACTTTCTTGTGCTTCAACATGCACAAAATGTGCAGTGTAGGAAACTGTATACCAGTTAATAGGGAAACGGGTCCTCACACTAGTCTGAGCTTTAGAAAGTAACGGGTCAACCAAGGTGCTAACAGGAGGCTGCTGCTATTTCTCTGAAGATATATCGAATATACGTCTTCCTCTGCATCGCTGACGCCCTGTGATGTCCTAAAAGGCATTGTGGTAAATGATCCATAAGATGAGTTTCTTAAAAACGCCCAACCTGACCTTTACAACTGACAAAGAATGTGTTACTCATATTCACGTGTCATACTTGAGGACTTTGACAAGACTGCATTCATCCCCTAAGCTTAACCCTTTGTACCAAATAATAAACCCTTTTACCCCCCCCCCCCCACACACAAATATTTTTATTTTTCAAGGATAAATGACTTAGGTTTTTTTTAAAAGTCTACAACAAAAGACAATTACTGATTGTATTTAAGGGTGTGCAGGGTGAGTCACTGTGCAATCATTTTATAATAACTTATGTGATGTGGCAAATCTGGAAATAGTCATCGGTGTAAAACATTTGACATAAATGTAAGCTATACACACTATTAACATCCATTTATATGCTCATAAATGGAAGTCTTTCATTAATTCTTTCCAACAAAGGCTTTTGCCATGGAGCACAAGAACAAGACTGCATGGGATGCACACAGTCTCCTAGATGTTGAGGATAAATTGGTTTACGAGACTAGCACTTTGTCTGTATTTCACTGCGCTATACATAAAGTACAGCGGGTCAGGGGCAAATTCTGTTTCAGCTTATTTGATTTAATCATCTGTGTGCTGGATTCATGAATAACATCTATGGTATAACGATGTCTGCTGTGAAATTGATGGATTACCTTGACCCCTAGATGCTCTCGAAAATGCTAATTTGGTGGCGCAGGCTCACTGCTCAATAGATAGCCTTCAATTTCACTTTACACAAAACAGGTTCTACATTATTCATGGAGCTTAAAAATAATTCGGTTCACTTTTTTGGCAGAATCTCCATGTTTGAATTTTAGTCTGCTCTGGTGCATGCTAAACACATCAACTGTTTTGGGATTACGTGAACACCATAATTATAGGGATGCATTTCAGCAGCATGCTAAAAAAGGTACGTTAAGTGGAGGCTCAGTCATGTGGGAGCAACACATGCATATCAATTTAATTCAGAATTTCCAAAACTTTTTTATAATTACTTTATTGTTAAATTTTCTTCTGCTATGCAAATCAATATTTAAACTGTGCAGCTGTGGAGCACCTTGTGGTCCTTGCAGGATAAAACTAAAACCACGGAGCTTGGGGGTGGGCTTCTGTCACTGTCATTTTATATTAGATAGATAGATAGCTAGATAGCTAGATAGCTAGCTTCTGAAAACTCAATTGAAAATCAGTTTATAAATAAAATAACCAAATTGGAATGTCTATTTTTGGTTAATCCACTGAATAAATACAAATTAAGGTAATCCATCAAACTGAAGCAAGGGTCCTGTCAAGCCAGCACTGCCATGAATCAGTCCTGATTATTGATTTGCAACATTGCCTACAACAGTCCAATATAAATCAGAAATTAAAAAGGCATAGATACCACAAAATAAATGGAAGAGAAAAATCTGTGACCGTTGGGAAATTTCTACCATCTCACAGCAATTATGTTTTCTTTTCGGCCAACCCTACATGGAGACGTTTAAATCCAGTCAGGGACTTTGGAGGGATTTAATCTCTCTACCTGCATACTGCCTGACAATGACCATGGTCAACTCTCTAATAAGAGTCAAAATGCCGAAAAAATAATCTTAAATGCGTTAAATTTCTCAGGAGTTTAAGAATCAAATTTTGAATCTGCACACGGTCACAGGTTATTCAGTATTTATATTCTACTCTTGCGCCATAAAAAGGAAGCGGAGGACATTTAAAACTGCAGCTGCAAGGCAGGAACAAAAGATACTGGAGCTGAAACTAATGGTTATTTTAATTATTGATGAATATTCTCATTATTATTTTTAATTAATCGATCAATCATTTAGTATATAAAATGTGTTTGTCGCCATTTTTTCCCAGAGGCTAAAGGTGACATTTAAAATTTTGTGTAATCCAACCAACAGTCCAAAACTTAACATAAAGATTTAAAATGATATACAACAGAGAAAAGTAGAAAATCCAGCAAATGTTTGATATTTCTGCTTGATACGGCTTTAATCATTAAATTCAAATTTCTTGTTAATTTTCTGTTAAATATCAACTGATCATTTTCACAATAAAAGATACTGACATAAAAATCCTAAACTGACCTTGACAAAGCTTGAATTAGAAGCATTCAAATATGTAAAATGTAATTAATTCCATTCTGTATCACTGTTTTTTTCAGAGACATTAGGACACATTGCATGAATACATTTCTAATTTTTATCTTAAAAATTGTATCCCTTTACCTTTATTATTTGATCTAATCCATATGTTTTTGTATTCCTATTCTAATTATCATATTTGTACTTTGTCGGCCCCACCTTTCACTGCACATATTATAAATATGAGTATGTGACAGATATTTGAGTATCCAAATCACTTGAATCTTCACAGCCCAGTTTTGAAGTTGTATTAAATAAATAATGGAATTTTACTTTGATCACTAGTCATAAATAACAGCTGAAATAGGGAATGAATATCTATTCATCATAAGGTGATGGGGGTCAGGAGCTGAAGAGGGAGGGTGGGGGGCAGGTGAGAGGAAGAGAAAAGGAAAACAATACAGGATAAAATACTGATTTCTGCATATAGACACAGGCAATAATAGCAATGTATGTACCAGCTACTTCGGTTAGTGTGGGAAATGGAGAGAGACAGGGGTTCAAACTAGCGGGTTAGAGAGGACAGCTATAATACACAGGGCAGGACATACCAACCTTTTGAGAGAGTGGTAACTTGACCTATAATTCCAAATACAATCTAGGGAGATAGAACTTTGTGAGCAGAAAAAATGGGCAAAAATGTTGAGTGGAGAGGGAAAAATTTTAAAATGTAATCCTCATCTTCAGGGCAGGGAACCACGCGTACTTTAATGAGTGTTTTAATTAAAATGATGAAAACAAACTTGGCCTTGTATGGATCCAGGGTAGGATGTTTTGTATGCTAGAAAATGTCAATGAGTCCATATATCCATCCAAACGGGGGGGGAGGGGGAGGAATCTGTGTTGCAGTAGTGCACCATTGATTTCACAACAGCAATGATGGAAAAATTAAGTCTTGCATCTTCAATTTGTGAAGTCCTGCACATTCCATGTTGGTCACACTGTTCACAGCAGTAAAAGTAGTCAAATTCCTTTGGCAGAGGGAGGGAAATTTGCCCATGACAGATTAAGAATAAAGAAAATAATGTTCTCTTAATGGTAATCCAGATTTTTGTTCGTAGTAGCGTTGTATTCATTCCCAGGGTGAAGAACATTAATAACAGTTTTGAAGCTCATGGATGTTCATGTCTGTTGTCAACCTCCTTAACAAGAGGAAGAGCCTGCATGCAGTCCAAACTGAAGCCGAGTCAATGGGAAATGCAGTGTCTGGGTGCAACTTTGTTCTCCAATTCTGCATGTGATTGTATCCAAGGTTAAATTATAGTTCCACATTCAGGAAAGGAGCAGGTAATCCACAGACATGAGGTAGGTTATCTCCAACAGCAACTTTCCAGTCTCAATTTCCAGCATTCTTCTTTGAATTGTACAATCCAAACATAGTCCATGTTGGTCCTCATTAAATCTGCTAGTATCAGTCATTAAAAAGTGAAAAAATAATCTCCACAAAAATAAGACGGGGGAAAGAAAAATAATAATAATAATAATTTGCTCACTTGTTTTTGTTGTCTCTACTGAGTTGGATCACCAGTAGAGGTCTCCCAGCACTCATATTGTAATGCCCTGATTTTAGATATAATCCCAAATTAAAAAAATTAAAAAAAATTAAAAAAAAGAAAAAGGACCAAGAAATCAACCCATACCTTTAGCATGATAGCATATCCTTAAGGTGTTTGGTCAGTGTTAATCCAACAGAGAGGAATACATATCCTGTGTAGGTTATCCAAATGACTCCGCCCATGAGAGAAGTGAAGGTGTGCACCAAACCAAATTAGACTAATCCAAACAATAGTGTCTTATACATCTAATGTATGCTCTTGGTTGTTTTGTTACATGAGGAAAAAATGGTGACATTAATCCAACGAACAGGGCGTGTAACTCCAGATTAGAGGAATCCCAGGGATGGCCGCTGGACCACTCTCTCTTTTTCCTCCCTCTCTCTCTCTCTCTCTCTCTCTCTCTCTCTCTCTCTCTCTCTCTCTCTCTCTCTCTCTCTCTCTCTCTCTCTCTCTCTCTCTCTCTCTCTCTCTCTCTCTCTCTCTCTCTCTCTCTCTCTCTCTCTCTCTCTCCCTCTCTCTCTAGCAATCTCCAATAATCCTGGGAAATTTTACGATATCCAATCTTTGCCCCGTATTTTCCACAAATGATATATCCACCTCACACAGATGTTTAAGATGTTTAATAATCCCAAACAGACTAAACTATTGACTATTCCTTTAAGTAATAGATACACTTGTGTACAAACATGCTCTCACTTATGGAATATCTCTGTCTACCTGCAAGTATGAATCCAGGAGTGCTGGCCACGCTCTGAGGACTGTAGAGGGGATCCCTATAAGATTTAATTCTTGAGCATGAACTCTTTTTCTCCTCTCCCCCCCAAACAAGTAAATTAATAGATGGTGGGAAGATGCTTGGAGGTAAGGTGTATACCCGAAACCATGGTTCCCCCTGCCTTCAGAGAAACTTTGTCCACTTACCCGTCTAGTCTGCGTTCATAGCGTCCATCTCTGCTGTGGAGCGACGTGGGGGGCCCATACACAGTCCCCCCTGCCGCCCTTGTGAACCCTGATACATCCCGGCCACGAGTGCTTAAGGTCAGACTATCGTCAAGCCCCCTCGCAGCACTAGGAATTGTGCCTGGTTCATTGTAATCAGTGCGCAGGTCCCTGTCCCCCATCTTGTTGATAGCATTGTGAGCCTTCTGAGCACTTTTAATGTCCACAAAATCCACAAAGGCTGCAACTCCACCTTCTGAACCTCGCTTGGGCAGGACCTTGACACTCTCCACACGTCCATATCTAAAGAGAAAACAATGGAAAAACAAGGTGATCACTAGGTTTTGAACAATTATGTTGGATCAGCGTTTATAAACTTCCAAACACAGTATTCAATTTTAATTCTTAGTGAAAATAATGTCATTTTTTGCAAATGACTTTTTTTTTCCCATATTGCTGAATTCAAATATGCCTGTGTGTGTGCTGTGCGTGTGCTAAGTGTGTGTGTGTGTGTGTGTGTGTGTGTGTGTGTGTGTGTGTGTGTGTGTGTGTGTGTGTGTGTGTGTGTGTGTGTGTGTGTGGGAGGGGTGCGAGGTAAGGTGGCTCTCTGTGGTACTTTCTTACAAGGCAACAGTAACCCAGCAACTGGACTTGAAACCTTGGCACATTGTATGTTAATAAATGCATAGATTTTGTATCATTAGCATGTTGTCTAGGAGGAGGGTGAGCTCATAAGATTACAGCTACTGGAAAGCACACAGATGAGGTTTGGCAGTCATAAAAAGAGACGTGACATTTCCTGATTCGCTTTGTGTGGGTTTAAAGAAAAAAAAAATCCAAATGCATTACGCATGTCTATATGGCTTCTTTTGTTTCACTAATGGCAAAGCACTTTTTATGCAGTTTTCCATTTATAAACATAATTTTCCATTTTTTTCCCCATATTAAAAAAAAATGCCCTAAACTGATATAGCCTAATGTAGTTTTAATAGATGCATATGGAGCGTAAGCATTCCATTGTTTCCTTAATAAGTATGTGCAGGACAAAATATCTCGTAAAGTGATGTTGAATTGACTGATAGGAAGCCTATTACACAAAATGTGCAAGTCCAGTCTGGGGTTACAAAGCCTGCCATCATCTTTGTGCGTTGAGTTTTCCCCCGACAGAGACAGTAGGGTGCCCATAAATTTATTGGCATGCCAGTTCCCAACATTGAACAGCCACCGACGCCATTTTAGAAAAGCTGTTCACACTGCTTACTCATTCTGCCGTCCCCCATCTTCAATGACTTCTATCACACATTGGGCTGTCATGCACCTGCACATTCTGACTACCTCTGGGTTAACGCTGGAGCGGAGTGCATGCTAAAAGCGACTCGCCGACACAGTTTCCAATCCGCTATCGCATATAACATGTTGCCAGTCACCATCCCCCAAACATAACTTTAAGCGCATCCTAGCACGGGCTTATGTAAATAAAACGGCATATAGCCTAGGTAGCCCATTATTGTGCGTTCTGCAAGGCTGCATGGATCAGACACAACCCACATTTGTAGTTCACCTCACTGCATCCCTTCTACCGTAGGAATAAATAAGACCAAGAGAGTGCAAAGCAAAAATAATTATTACACAGTAAAGAACGCAACGTTGCTCATATAGGTAGACTATGTTGTTTTAGCAGTCTGGTCTCCAGCACATATGGACGGAGAGGCGGGCTGCTATTTCCTTGACAGCCGAGAAGAGAGAGGCGAGAGCGCGCAGACAACCGTGATAGCCACAAAAAAAAAAAAAAAAAAAATCATATTTAAATTTTGTCCGTCCGAGGTAGACAACAAAGAGCCGAAAGCCAATAAATGGTGCATGGGTTTGATCTGCTTCAATAACCCAAACAAAAAGCACAAGTGGAGCTCAATCAGAATATCGTAATTAGAATCGATATGTAGTCTGATTTTCCTTCAATCAAATCACGCTGCAGGCTGTGCAAGTCAGCAGCTGGGGGAAGCTACGCGGTAATAATGTAGCGAAGATAACCATGTAGGCTATGTGTTCATACACACACAAAGTGCCTACTACAACGTTACAATGTTGCATATCAGTTAACACAGAGCACCCTGCTCAATCACAGCCAGTTTGCAATAATGTTGCAGCGTGGATATCGCGTCACCTTTTAGGTTTCACTGTCTTCTGTAACATAAAGTGGGAAAAATCCGGTTCTTGCCACAGCTACATTGCACTCCGATAGGTACATAAGCTAATTTACCTTACTTTGTGCACAGGTCTGGTTGGAAGCAGTGACCTGACAAACTCACAGAGAGTCAAGTGAAACACCGGTCCCTGATTTTCTCAGGCACCGGAAAAACACACGGCGATAGACTTCATACTGTCTGCCAAATGCAGACTGAAATACATGGCGTCTAACAATGCTAGCGACTCGCCAGGTAGGCTGAAGTTTGTTTACACTGACTGTTATAGAAAAATGTGTTTTCTTTACGGTAACCAGGTGGACTCCTTTAAAGTCAAATGATTACCTGGCGTGAATGATCAACCACACAACATTGAAAAAGGGCAATTAAAGTTTTCACTAGTCTAAGTTAGAAACCTTGTCAAAATGGCAAAACCATATGTCCGGTAGCTGGGTGGTTGAAGCGTGTTAGCAGTTTTCTTTTTTTATCTCAGCTGAAATGCAGCACAGTGTTGTTGCTTACGGAGAGCTGACAGCACAGTTGCCAAATGGGACTTTGCTACAGGGGAACCTCCTGCTTCATCCCGACTTCACTAAAATGTGACACAACAGAGAGATGCTGGCCATGCACTCGTCGTTACAATACAAAACACACACACACACACACACACACACACACACACACGTCGCTCATTAGTGTTTCTACTCACCGCTTGAAGTGCTCAATGATTTTCTCTTCTCGCACATTTTCGGGTAAATTTCCCACCCATAAATGTCTGGTTTCCCGGACCATACTGTGTGCTCCTGCTCCCGTATCATACAGATGAGTTTGCTATGTCAGTTTCTTCCCGTGCAAAATAGAAAAGGTTTGCAAAATAAACCCCGGACAAAAAAAAGAAAAAAAAAAAAAAACACTTGGCGCAAATCATTGACTGGTCGTTGTGACCCAATATAAACCATTAGGTTGGATCCCCGCACGCTGTTTGATACTCTTCACTGTTAAAGCGCGATCTTGAACCTCATGAACGCGCTCCGGACTGTTCCCGTGACTAGGCGCGTCCCTGACACCATGCGACCTTTGGGTGTCGAAATAAAGCATGTAGCTTCCTAAAAAGATGCAGCAACTTCGCATGTAATGAGAGGCTTACCGCGCAGGCGTGGCTTTGTGTGTGAACTTTTTTTCTCCCCGATGAGATAGTCTTCTGCCCCTGCGCATGCGTGAGAAAACCCCTGGTTGAATGAAGGTGCTTTGACATCTGAGAGGCACAGGAGGATCCCATCAGTGCTAGTTGGGTATGGCGATGTGAGACACTTTGCATACAGTAACTATATATTTGCATCGAGTAATGTTTTGTTATTATAATAGGCTATATTTAATTTTTTTTACCAATGGTGGAACATCACCCCACATTTATCAAGTCATATGCCCGCTTTAAAAAAAAAAAAAATAGCAGAGGGAGCTTCAGTAATAGTTTGTTGAGTGGACTCATGATGTAGTAGTCACCACTAATTGCTCTTTATTTGTCTCAAGAACTTAGGGTACCATTTTACATCAGTAAAATAATACTATAGGCATTTAGTCATACATGAGGGTTTGCTGAGTTGAGTCCTCTCCATTTGAACAGAGTTTTAAAAGGTTGTGTTGAAGATGCTCTCTTAAGCCTGCAGGAAACAGGAAACTAAGGGCCTGTTGTAGACAAATCTGAATGTTAATGATAAGAACGTCTGAGGCTGTGATGAGCTCCAGTAAAGCAATATGCTGTGACGTACTGTGAGTTAAGATCTGTATTGACTCCATTAAAGTTTAATATCTCAATTATTGCTCCGAGGTAGAGCAGTTTTAATGATTCTGTAAATCAGAATAGATTACAGTCTTAAATCTTTATGCTTAAGAGAGATTTCTTTTATCATAAAGTGTACTTTTTGGCCCACAGAATTACCAGGAAATTATATATACATTTCAAACAAACTTTAAACAAAGTACTGTTCTGATACTTGCCAATCTAGGAGCACTAAATACATTATTGTCCCGTTAGTTTGTCACCTGTCAATAACAAACCAATTACCACAGTCTGTACACTAAAAGGCCATATATTTAGCCTAATTTGGGGGAATTGGGAGAAAAAAACATCAGTGACTTATGTATCACCAAAGCACATGGGATTGCCTAACACGTTAGTGCAAATAGAGAAAAAGAGCCTACTTTCCATTAGTCTTAAAAATATTCTCAAAAAATAAGATTGACATGTGTGGCAAAACAAGCATTCAGTCAAACTAAATCCCTTTTACAGTAAGTGTCTTTGAGTTGACTTGATATACTGTATGGCATAAGAAGAAACCTTAATATTTGTGAGCAATGGATTGTTAGATCTTTTAGGATCACTGATAAAAACAAATACCTAAAATGAAACAATCATGCATTAGAAGGTTTTGCTAACTGACAGGATGAGACACAAAACATGATATACAAACCCAAAACCTGTAACACAGGATTGAAAAGAAGAGCAATGCAACAGATATGAGACAACAGACGTTATTCATAAAACACTTCACTTTATTATAATAAGGTTTAGAATTTGTCTGATTCTGCTTTAGCCTACCCTTAATGTTTTCTCTGCCCTTTTGCTTTTTACCTGCGGTCCATCGGGACAAATAAAGCTTTAACTAATATACTACTATACTACTAGTAGTCGGCTACAGAATGGTGTGAAGGCTATTAAGTCAAAAACGTTGACCTGGTCTGAGCTCTGTTTTAAGCTAATAAGTAACATGATCAATCAGGCCTATGTCCAAAGGTACAACTGGTTGTGATAAACATTGATGAGGGGTATATAAAAGCGGCAACGTTTTTTATTATGTGTTTTCCCTTAAAGGATTATCCCCATATTTTCTGATACTTGTTTATGTAGCTTACTATTTAATCCGGGGGTCAACATCTGTAAGATGCCTAAATGGTGAGTAACCTGACTTTCAGTTCATTTACTCCTCAATACATTTACCCATGATATTCATAGTGTCATAGTGTTACGTTTAGCTCATGATATAAAACGATTATTGAATTGAATTTTGGGTTAAGGAAAAGCTCTGTTACTACACTATAGCATTATTCTGCTTTTGTTACTATATTAAGCACGCATATCAAAGGCAGAAGTGCGCTTGCGTCAAAATGCGGTAACAGGGGACACGCACAACTGCTATGCGCATGCGTCCAGCGTGCCTATCAGATGAGAACAGAGAAGTCTGGAAATCTCCTGAGGAGGTGACAACAAGTACGCAGTCATTTTAATGGGCATTTTCACCATATTCGGGTGCTCATGGAGAACGGTCCTCTCTGTGTCTACTGAACTCGTCCTGAAGTGGAACTGTATTCAGTTAAAAGTCCAATAAACCTTTTGGAGTACAATTTCATATTTTGGTGGATCGACTAGACACCAAAACTAAATTTCCTCTTCAGTGATTCTCAGACATGGATTATCTTGGGAACTGGACCGTCAGACTAATGTGCCCACTGTAATTTTACACGCCTTTTTGTCAAGGAATGACGGGACTATTAAAACAAAAACCCTCTCATGGAATATATATTTCTGTCAGTCCACAGCTCTCAATAAAGACACATCTAATGGGCGTAATACCGGCAGCAAAATGTGGATGTAATTTGACGTGGGTGTCAGAGAGCTTATAAATGGTCACAAGAAGCAAGGCTTTACGGTTATTGATACACTGTAGCAAAAACTTGAATGTAAAGGCGAAATAGAGTAACAATCCTCTCTGGTGTTATACAGCGAATTTGGTGTTCGTAAAAGTTTGTGTATTAACGCGGGTCAGTGACTTTAACTTTTCCGCAAGTATTTAGAGGAAATGTCAGAGTAAAACCAGCCTTTTCTTTGTCTAACGCCATTTTGTGCGACATTACAGCACTAACGTTGTCGTCAGCCATTTTGCCTTTTCTTTTGAAGTAGACAACCTCCGGAGAGACAAAAGCAGATATTTTTAGGCCCATAGGTTGTGTGGAAATTGAGTTTAACCGACAAAATGAAAATTAAATTTACCAATTGCCTAAGCTGTTTGGTATGGAGTTTATGTCTGTATTTCTTATTAACGTTTGCAGCTGTCAGGAACTGCATTACCGGTGAAAATTGCGAGCAATTTTGTTCAACATGTTTAGTGCTCCCATTTAATCCATTTGCTAGCTATTTGTTTTATGGTAAAACGTTGATGCGAGCTGTGTGTAATAGTCTCATGAAATTTCCCCCCTTTTGAAGTTCATAATGTATGTAATGTAGGCCTACATAACACATTTTTGTGTTCTCATGCTCTTTAAAATGTAAAAAGAGAATAGCTAATCCCATTGCCAAATTAATGGAAATAAAATACATTCTTAAACCTCCTATAATCATACCAATTAGTGGGATAATGAGAATCGCTGATTGCTCACAGCTAGGTTTGATTATAGCAACATAACCTACACATTGTAAACCTCGCTTATTTTGACCCTCATCTATCAGTAGCCTAAGCTGTGGAAAGGCTTACAACGCCCCCAGGCTCTGGGGCCCCACAAAGAAAATTTGGTACTATGATTCTCCTAGCAAGTTACTGGCATTAATTCATCCAAGATGTCACACAAACTCCTAGAAAAAAATCCAGAACTGCAAGTTTGTCACCTGAGTTATAATGAATGAACTGAAAATCACAAAGAAAATCTGATTCATAAGAGAATAACGGACAAGAAGATTATACTGTGGTTCATTTTACTATTCCACATATATAGGCAATGGTTTTTGGATAACCTTTTTTTAAGATATTGAATTTCCATATATTTTCAATTTCCAATATAAAAACATATTCTAAATAGAACAACATACTCATATTTATTGGCATGGAAGTTTGCACTTGCAAGGTGTATAAGGTGCATATACAGTAAACAATAAACATTAAAAAGGGAATAAACAATAAAGCAAAGTACTGCTACAGTCAAGAACATTAAATACATAATTGAAATATTACCAATTAAAAAAAAAAAAGAAACCTTACAAATATGGGCAATATAACTGTTTTGATGTTATAAAGCATCCATTGTTGATTTAGCCCTAATAGGACTTACACAAATGAGTGTCATTAAAAAGAAGTGCCACTACATTTTAAAATCTGAGTGTGTCTATCTCTGATGCTCCTTCTCTTGTGCCTGTGGTCTACGTACGTAGTCTGTATAATCCTCTTCATCCTGTATGTACAAGTATGACAGATGAATCATCATTACTCAAAACGTAATCATAGATTATATTATTACATTGAATATTTGTGGGGGGTTTCAATTTGGCTCCAATTATATGTATTGTTTAACTCAGTCTTTAAACATAATCTTAATTTTCATCAACTTTTTTTATTTGCTGAATATTTTCAATCCACTTTTATAAGCCAATTAACATATATGCAAAAAATGCTACTTTTTTTATAAGCACTGTATCAACAGTGTATGCTTTTACTTGAAACTCTAATCAGGCTAGCTCAGTGAAGGGAGAAGTAGGCTCAGTATTCTGAGTCAGAGAATACTTTGACCTGAATCTGTCTTGGGGATCTTATACCTTTCTCCACCTGGGATACAAGTTTGAGAAGTTCAGTTTTATCTCGGGACCCAGTCTAATGAACACATTGATATTCTGCCCCAGTTTTGGGGTCCCGATGGACAGATGGGGCTTTCGGTGCACATGTGCTGCTTCCAGGGAGACTCACTGACCTGTGAGGATGCCGCATCCAGCAGATCCTTAGTGGGGATTAGACAGCTAGCCTCACCCAGGAAACACATTAGGATGTGGAGCACGTCAGCCCAACGTCCAACAGTCAGCATCAGGATCATCAAACCACCGAGACGCACCACCACTGTGTTCAAGACAGCCTGGCTACCGGGCAGACGGTGCTGCTCCTCTGCAGAACCAAAACGCAGTATTAAAAGGAGATATTTGGTGAAAATTAATACAATTTAGGACAGATCTATAAAACATCAGGATGCTTAAATTAATGATGGATGCATTAGTGGTCAGACAAGACCAGAACACTGTCTAACTGATGAATTAATAATTGTTTTCTTAACATATCGAGAGGGGTCCATACTATCACACTGCTAAAGGCTGTGTTATTATTGAAGGTCCTTGCCAGATTGATCAGTTTCTAATGAGTATTGCACCATAACCAGGACATGTTTCCCATTTTACATGTTTCTTACCCTGCATGTACACAACCAACAGTGTGTAGCAGATAGTCAGTGGTGTCCAAAACCTGAGGGCCTCTGTTGCAGAGAGGAAGTGTTGATTGATGATTGAAATGGAGGCCACCACAGCCACAGAGAAAGTAATGATCATAGTCCTGCACAGCATAGGCAGCACACTGCGGCCTGATGTGAGGAGGCAGATGCAAATGCCGCAGTAGCGCTGTGAGCTGTGGAGTTTATACAGAGCCATGACATGGCGCAGCAGCCGTGTGGCCTGACTAGCCAGGAACCAGCTAGGTGCTGCTGCCAGGAGCAGGCATAGCCAGCGCTGGGCCGCCCCCTCATGGAGAAAGTGCAAACTGCAGGTTAGGGCACAGCCTAGAGAGAACTGGCTTTGAACTAACAGCTGCTGCACACATTTCCTGGACTCCTGGGGAATAAAGGAGCATATGAACAAAACTGATGGATGAATCAAAACACATGATGGGGGTTTGTTATAATAGATGTTATTATGTGTCATCATGATGTGATAAATTCTAGAAATTGAAATTGAGCAGTAGCAGCAACAGGCAAATCAGATGATATAGTTGAGTACCAGGCATATGTTCAATCACATGATTGGTTTCTTACTGGTCCTGCTGTAACCAATCCAGAGACAGCACGAAGACAAAACTCTAGTACCACCAGGGAGGCAACACGGGAGCCCACTACAGCCAGCATCCCAGTCACAAAGAAAAACTGCAGCATCCCGAAAAGTCCACTGTAAGTGCTCCTTTGATGACTTGGTGTCCTCTGGCTTAATGTGTCTTTATCATTTTTATCATTACAACTGTGGGTTGTAGGGAAACAAATCAAGTCAGAAATGAAAGTAAAAAAATTAAACTACACTATAAAGAGAATGGTGAAAAAAAACTTGAAATCTTACAAACTGTTTAGGTTATGAAAATTAACACCCAATTCATCTTCGTGCACAAATCTAATAAAATGTGATTTCCTTACCTCTCTTCTTCTAGAAATAAGTGCAGTCTTATTGTGGAGCATAGCACAGAGATCCCACATGCACCCACCAGTCCTGCAAGTCACAGAACACTGCATTTTCAACCAATTAAATATTCGAGCCACCTTTACAGTGTAGAAACAGACTGTAGCAATGTGGACGTCAGAAAAATGAATAGATGAGTAGCTCACCTTGAAGTAAACTATCCAGTGGATTTATATCGAGAGTCAACCACTCTGGTATTAAGTAGGAAGTTGGAATAAGCGACGTGATAAAGGATAACATCGTACTACCTTTTGACTTTTAAACTACAGCTCTTCCTTTTATTTCTATTGCCTCAGCGTGGAGCTTTGCTCATGCAGAAGCCTCTGCACTGTACCAAAGGTCACCGGGAGTGTCAGTGGAGTAGAGGCCCTCAGCGGCCTGAGTCATAACAAGATAATGGAACCTATTGCGCCATGGGACATACTTTACACACAAAAAAAAAATCTTCAACAGGGGGTCTGGGACACCTAGGGGGTCCTCCAAGTTACTGCAGGGGGGCCATTAAATTATTGTAAATTTTTTCAAAGACTAAAATGTCTTAACATGAAATAGTATTGTCAAATATAAATTAGGCTATTTGTGGAGAAAAAAATCATTGGGTAGCCATTCACAGATACAGTTAATCCTAAGGATTCAGTGTGCCACATGTACAGTATGTTTAACATTAAAACATGATTTATAAAATCATGCCAACAATTATTATATATTTATAATATATATTATTATATATATAATATATTTTAATAGCTTAATAGCTAAAAGCTTTATGCACTAAAAAGGTATGTATACTTTAGGCCGCCCTACATGTTACTGTAGGCCAAGTTTAATATGCAACATTTTATACAATGTAGTAGGGGGTCCCTGATCCGTCAGTTAAGGGGTCCTTGGCTTATAAAACGTTGAAGAGCCCTGCTCTAAAATAATCTTTTCCGCATGGACAGCATGGATGTGTAGATGGACGGTCGCATGGACATGAGCTGACGCGAAATCGTACAATAATACAAGTGCCATATGGTTAGACAGAAGTAGCAGTGCTACAGCTACAGTACATTACGGACAAATAGCAATACAAAATTAAATAGTAGGAAATCAAAATATCGAGTTTAGTATAAAAGTAAATCGAGTGAAGTGTTGATTGCGTATGGTATGGTAGAGTATTATGATGAAAAACAAAGTGTGCCTGTCTTTTGAGGAGATGGAACTCATATATTTTGATTCAAATTATATCTGTATATGCAAATGAAAAGTTAACTACCGGTAAATGTTTTATTATACGATAACCAAGAAAACCCATGGTAGTTAGAAATAGTTTGCATTGCCTGATCCTATGCAAATATGTGCATGTGTTAAAGTGTTACATAATAAGAGTAAAAATAATGTGAAAAAAAACATGTTATATTATTTCAAGGTATAAAGAGAGGTGTAGTAGGTGCTCAGAGTCATAACAGTCTATGGCCATACGCTTCTTACTCCACAGCACTGTGCAGACAGGTCTAGCAATGCAAGATTATAAGCTTAATGCCTGTCCATGAGGGGGCAGCAGTGTACAACATTTATGTCAATAAACTGACAGCAATCACCTCCACCGGGCCATGCAGAGTGACCAAAGGGCAGCAAAAACAACACTAGTGCTGGCTACAGTCTTCCTCTTGGTACCTGAGGACCCATGGATGCATGTAAAGCCCTAAGCCCTGAAGCCAACTTCAACCTTGAATTGATTGCTAGGTTTCTTTCCATCTAAAAACACAAGAGAGAGCTGTTATTCCAGCAAAAACAGAGGTGAAACATGTTTCTCTCCTGCAATAGAGCCAAAGAGAAAATCTTTAAAACAACACAGGGATTTTATATTCAACGAAATTACGTTTTCATGCAGGAGAGGGAGTATTATGAAAATCTGTAAAACTAAGTATTTTTGCTTTGCAGTCCATTGTCTGCACAGGATGTGATGAAACCGGAGACAACGCTTAAATTGTCCCTTATCACTGAGAGTCATATAAGACAAGCTGGAGTACAAGCAATGGATTTATGACAGGCTGACCTCAGTGAACACATGAACTATGGCCAAGGTCTCATACTAAGCAGGAGATATGTCTCTCTCAGTCTCAGTCGTGGCTTTAAAAGTGAGCAGCTGAGCTTCTTAGACAGGTTGTTAGATGTTTGAGATACAGGTGAGCACCAGTTAAGTGTATTTGAATGTAGTGATATAAAGTGATTATGCTTGATAACAATCAAATCACTGCTTTTGAGTATAATGATTTCATATGTGGTCTGATTTAGCTCCAGGGCTAAATAAACACTGTTAATATTTGATTCATTTCACACTTTAAGGGAATTATGATGTATTAAAAGTAGATTTTTTTGTTAAGTAATCCAACAGCAGCAAGTTACATTTACTTTTTAATATTACTACACATAATGATATGATATTCAACTCAGCTTTTTCTTATTTTTACAGTAGTCGTGATGCTGTAGTGTTGTAGACATTTTGTTACACAGACACCTCTTCATCCTCAGTGTGTCACAGCACTGTGTTTATGTGTCCAGGCTGAGCAGTGAAGCGGTGAGTGAACAGTGATTCCAGGCAGCAGATAACCCTCTGAGGAGAAGAAGGACTTCCCACATGGACTCCAACAGTGCTGGCAGCGTGCAATATGATCGCCGGAACGAGGAAAACATCAACATGAAAGTCGATGCACCACAGTCTTCTGTGATGAGGTGAGACAAAAGTGACGCCTGACATAAAGATTCATCACATATAAAGTTTTCGTATTTTTGAGGATTTTCTGATGCTGTTGAAGAACAAACATATAAATGTAAGAAGATGTGGATGAAATAAAACCATATGTGGACATGTATGGTCTAAAATTAGGTTTTTAAAGCCGACACCAGTTTAATGTTTAAGTACTAGTAAGCTTTGTAAGTTTGCAAGTAAAACCTCCATTTCTGATGGAATAGTTTAGTTTTTCATAAATCTGGTGTCATAACATACATTAACTTTGAAAGTTATATACAAGTTTGTAAAATATTATTTATTGTAATGATTATCTGTTGTATTAATACAACTTCAGTGTTGCAACTATGCATCAACAAAGAGTCAATGGAATTAAAGAGAGTAAAACGTATCAAATTGTGTTTTTCAAGAGCACAAGAGTTCTTTCTAAATGGACATGTCCATATTATGTAAAGTCTGTAACGTTACTATGGTGATAACAGCAGCAGGAATAATACTTCATCAAATCCATCAGCACTGTAGAAAGCACTTTGTTGCATGGCTTCCCAGAGAGTGGCATCAACTTGTTGTTGTCATTGTCTTAAGGATTACTAGTGTCATTTTTCATTCTTTTGTCTCAGGCCCATTGGTGCAGGAGTCAATGTTGCAGGAAGCTGTGAATCAAAAGTCCCTTAAATCGGTCTGGTGTAAGTCTCTGAATTCGGGGACGGCTGCTTTGCTCCCTGCTGCAAGAGCAACACAAATTTTATTATATTTATTGGATCATAATCGTCTTTAAGCTAAACTCATGAGCCCTCTGCCGTAGCTCGACGTGCGCCTCCAAAATTTTTTTACTTTGTGTCGAGGCGACGCAGACCGCAAGGACTGCGATTGGTCAACTCGTCCTGTGTGTTGATAGTCGGTGTTTCAAGCAGCCTACTGTGGGGAGTAGCAACACGCTAGTTCACTGTTCGTGGAGTTGATGCAGAAGCATAAAAAAGCTTTAGTTCTAAACAACTTTACCTCAGCTCTACCTGAGAGTCCACCAAGCAGAGGTCAGTAAATAAATATCTTCTGGTGTGTGGTGCTGTTGAAGACTTTGAACCATCTGCAGTAATTGTTATTCCATTTAGAAGAATGAGTTTGGCTTATTACCAGGAGTCATTCAACAAACGTCTTGCGTTAATACACACTAAGACAGAGAGTTCTAGTGGTGGTGCTTTAAAAACATTTTTTTATTACAATTTCTTTTTTTTTTACATACTAAAATCACATTATCAGCAGTTAAAGCTGTTCTTTTGTCACAACATCAAAACTTTGAATTTGTCACATAAGAATGGAGAAGAACATTACCACTGGTTGCATTGAAATAACACACCAAGATCTCTTTTACTTCATAGGAACCAACCCAAAACTCTCACACTGCATCCCCGACCGATAACACTGACTACGTTTACATGCACATAATATTCCGTTTTTTTCCTAATTCTGAAAAAGACTATCCAAAAACCTGTTGATATCCAAGTCATTGATAATGTTTAAAAGTTGCTGCGTTTCTCCTTCTTATCGGGTCTGCAGCCCTGCAAACTATCGGCTGGTTGGTTTGTTTACAGCAACCACAGCAACGCACAGAGCTGACCATAAGCTGTAAACAGGCAAGAGGCCGTAAACTGCTGTAAAAACCCAGATTGAGATGCATGTTCCAAATGCGCTGTATACATGTCCAAAGAATGCCTCTAAAACCTGAATAATACTGGAATATCCCACGTCTTAATCGGAAAATGCTATATTCGGAAAAAGGCCTTATTCGGAATATCCAACCGCAATATGCTGTATACATGACATGTATCAAATTCGGTATATTGTCATATTCTGAATAATAGTGGAATAGTGGTGTGCATGTAAACGTACGTGTAGACACCATACACACCAACGCTAGCTGCAGAATGTTCACACCTCCTGAACACACTCCACATCTCTTTCTTGATGATCCCATGTGTTCAACAAAAACTCATGTTTCTTTTTGACTGTTCCAGCTCTGATGGGCCGTGTTATATACTTTGCTCATGACTCAACATCGTCACAGGACTACGTTTTCTGGGCCCTCTCTTCCACATAGAGCTGCATCTGAAAGACAGAGATCGAT
The DNA here is from genome assembly GCF_010015445.1 of Perca fluviatilis. Taxonomy (NCBI): domain Eukaryota; kingdom Metazoa; phylum Chordata; class Actinopteri; order Perciformes; family Percidae; genus Perca; species Perca fluviatilis. Next base: position 29,363,965 of record NC_053116.1, on the reverse strand, counting down.
CAAAAATCAGTACGAGTAAATGAGTGAATTTCAATGTGACGTAATGACAATTCAACAAAACATAACAACACAATCGGAGTGTCTTTGAACAGCTGAACTGATCAATTAGTGGGATGTTTCTGCTCACTTTTACTATATCAGATGTCATGGTCTTCAGTGGGATGAGTCTAGGCTCCTGCATGTGGACCTCCTGCTCATCAGCAACTATCCAAGGAAAATCCTGAAGAGGGAAATGCACAAATGTGACACAATGCATGCATATAATTATTCAGTGTTTACATATTATTAGAGCTGATTACAATATTTACAAAACTAAAAATTAAACAGGCTGCTCAGTTAGTATTAGCAGTGGCACATCATGAGTTAAGTTATAGGTTTGCAGTGTTTTAAAAACCTCACCTTGATGACTTGAACCTTCTCCATGTTGCGTGTCGCAGCATCTCTGGTATGTACCAGTACTGTAAATGAACACCCTGTGACAAACAGCAGGTCACAAACAAGTCTATGGTCTGTATCTATTCCCACTTGAATATGATTTATGTGTCATAATCTCGTTATTAAGACTCTGATGTATTTTCAGACATTAATTCCAACCACAGCCATTACTCTGATCATCTGCAACCTAAAGCATTTGATTAACAGGGCTTGTTGGGGCACCATTAGGATGACCAGACCCAAATTACGAGCAGTTGTCTCAAATCCTGTCCCGTTTGTCCAGAAAATTAGACTAAACCTAAGTTTGATTAGTTATAGCCACAATGTGCGTGCTCTTTTCCCCTTTTTGTTTTCTAGTATAGAGGCAGATAGCAGAAGATGCAAAGACAGGGAAAGTGTGGCTGCAGGCAACCACGGAGGACTGATGCACGCCACGCCACGCGGACAGATGTGATAGGCACCGCACTGACGAAATGAATAAAATAAAATAATTTTATGAAACTGTTGCATAAAACAGAGTCATTGTGTTTATTTTCCCTAATGACAGTTGACTTCATGTTCATGGTGGGTTGAGTTTTGACTGTCACTGTGGCACTAAACATACTGTACTGTCCTGAATTTCACCCATTCTCATCTCTTCACCCTAGGCACTACACAGCCTGGCAGGCTTAGTAATCATATCGTAGTAAGCACTTTGTCTATTGTGTAGGATGAGATCAATTCTATTAAAGTTGGAAATCCTACCTATTCCTCATAATGATCAATTATCAATTAACTTAAGTAAGTTACATGTGACTTGTCAAACACGAGTTCAACGAATAATGTTATCAATCGCTGCACCGCAAATCTAAATCATTTGAGAGTGATAAATAAACTATTGTGCTCTGATGCTAACAATTGCCAACGGTTCTTCTTACAAAGGGGGGGCATCACTGAAAAGATTTTGGGAACCACCGTTGTAGAGACTCATTTCTTTAGCTGGGCTGAATCACGTCAGGGAATCAGAGCAAATCATTTTTCAAAATTCATAAAAGGTTTTAGGAATATATAAGTGGGAGGGCACTGCGTCTTTCATGTGCTTCTCTTTACATAATCATAAGTGATGTTACCTGGTGGGTTATTATTTAAAACAGCATCACACACACTGATCTTCAGTATGAATGCCCTCAGCAGCTGCTCCACATGTGACAGTAATGTGTCTGAGCTGTAACAACAAAATCACAGGCAGTTAAGTTAGCGACCATGATCACCCTGAAAATATATCACAAAGTAGTTGTTTATACTCACTACTGATTTAAAAAAATGAGAAGAAGAAGGGAGAAAACCTGATGGAGAGCAGAGGAGGTTGGGACATCTCAAACACAAATCTCTCTACTGGATGATGCTCTTTGTCCATGATGACCACCACCACCTTCTCTGCATCATTCTGGGAGGGAAATGAAATACTTCAGTAGTGCATCAGGTAGATGAGAGATGTCGGGTGTTTCCTTAATTAATCTTAGTCAACATCACGTCATGTCTTACCTTCTCAATGAGTGGCTTTACACAATGAAGTGTATCTTGGATATATTGATTCAGCTCTGGATGACATGACATCTGGGGAAAAAAAACACATCAAAAACAGTAACCCAATATAAGACATACTGTACAAATAGACAAGCCTTCCTAAAAACTGTGAGCATTAGTGGTAATTCCACATATAGTCATCTGTACCTGCACAGGTACATTGTATTTCTTTCTCTTCTGAAATATTCCCGAGGGATAAACTTCACGGACATACAGGATGAGATGAATAGCGACCTCCAGGAACTCACACAGGATGTCCGCAACCACTGGAAAACAAGAATCAACTGGATAATACGATCTCCATGCATTTCAGGTTTCCTTGTACCGACTTTACAAAGTACCACCAAACTCAATGCAATTATTCAGCAATTTAGTGTTGCCCTATAAGCTCACAAGCAACAAAGGGAGAATTTACAGAAATATAGTAAACTTCTGATATGTATTATGCTATGCCGAATAGGTCAATGTAGCCTATACCCAGAATTCAGCATATGTGAATGGGTTATCAACTCATAGCCAGAGTCAAATTTAATTGCCAAATATTTCAACTTAATTTTTTCGAGGCATGAGCAACAGCTAAAGGACAGATGATTGGCCGTTTCATGCCGCCGGTTAGTTTGGTTGTCTTACCTTGTCCAAAATTGAGGTCTTGCCTTGTTAGAGTTGTCATATTTTCTATTCCAAAACTGTCAAATGAAACGAATAGCTAATTGTCTCGCTAGCTAACGTTGGCAAAGCAGCAGGCTGTCAAGCGTTCGTCATTATATTGAGGCTATAATTCCTTTGTCGCTGTCTGGCTTGACAATGACCACCAATGGAAGGGGAGGAGTAAAATGTCAGTTTTTACAAAGATGCATATGCATAGTTTAAAACTAACTTAGGATATAATCAATTTCACGACCCGAAATGCACGAAACGCGGCTTTTCCTCCCAAACCTATTCAAAGCTTGGTAGCGCATTACATTGACGTCACTAGTTGTTACCGTGGTAAAGTTGGTTTTATATTGGACGTTGGATATTCGACACATTCGAAAAATCTATTATGCAGCTTACGCTTTCAACCTATTCATGTCAAACCACTTGTGATGAACTCAGCTAACCACCCTACACATTGCACAAAGCTTCGTTTTTCAAAAAACCCCAAATTTAATTTTTTAAATATTTTTTTATGTAAATAAATGCTTTGAATCTATTATGCGGCCTGACCTTTTGACCTATTCAGGTCAAACCACTTGTGATGAACTCAGCTAACCACCCTACACATTGCACAAAGCTTCTTTTTTCAAAAAAAACATCCTTTAATTTTTTAAATATTTTTTAATGTAAATAAATGCCAGAAATCTATTATGCGGCCTGACTCTTTGACCTATTCAGGTCAAACCACTTGTGATGAACTCAGCTAAGTCCCCTACACATTGCACAAAGCTTATTTTTAAAAAAGAAACATCCTTTAATTTTTTTTATATTTTTTTATGTAAAAAAATTCTTTAAATCTATTATGTGCTGTCCTTTTGACCATTCAGCAACCATTTGATGAACTCAGCAACCACCCTACACATTGCAAAACCTTCTTCAAACCACCTTTAATTTCTTAATAAAATTCTTTTAAATCTATTATGCGGGCCTGTCCTTTTGACCTATTCAGGTCAAACCACTTGTGATGAACTCAGCTAACCACCCTACATTGCACAAAGCTTCTTTCTTCAAAAAACCCATCCTTTTAAATTTTCTTAATATTTTTAATATTAAAAATATCATAAATCTATTATGTGGCCCTGACCCTTTTTGACCTATTCCGTCAATCCACTTGTGATGAACTCAACTAACCCCCTACACATTGCACAAAGCTTATTTAAAAAAAAAACCCATCCTTTAATTTTTTATGTAAAAAATGCTTTAAATCTGTTATGTTGGCCTGACCTTTTGACCTATTCAGGTCAAACCACTTGTGATGAACTCAGCTAACCATCACACATTGCACAAAGACAAAACAAAACAAAATTAAAGGATGGTTTTTTGAAAAATAAACTTGTGCTAATGTTGTAGGGTGGTTTATTCACACAGTAAATGAACTCATTTTAAAAAAAGATGAGGTTTTTAATGATGAATTAGTTACTGAGTTCATCACAAGTGGTTTGACATGAATAGGTTGAAAGCGCTGCATAATAGATTTTTCGAATGTGTCGAATATCCAACGTCCAATATAAAACCAACTTTACCACGGTCTAGTTGTTTACAAGGCGCTTACCGTCCCCTAGTGATTACGTTATCAGAATCAGAATCAGAATCAGAAATACTTTAATAATCCATACATGGACCATACATGGAATTCCACAACGATTTGGTGCATTACATATATCTCTTTATACATCCATGGGACCCATAGATGGACCGCCACCAATTTGTATGGAGGGTCGATCAGGACACTAATGTGAATAATACTCAAAACTAAAATAAAATAATAATAAAAAATAAAGTCATATCTTCTCAATCTTATTAATTTGTCTAAGATATTAAATAATACTTGATAACACTCATTTTTGGAGTTGTTTTGTAAAATAACTATCAAAATACACTGTTCTTTCATCTTTGAGAAATTTTCAATTAATTGCCTTCTTTCATCCTCATATTCCCGACAGTAAAGTTATAATATGCTCTATCGTTTCTTCTTGCCCACAGTGATCACATCTTCCTGTGTTTACCTAAAACAGCGTGCTGTTTAATCCAGTGTGTCCAAACCATAGATATAAAACATTTTTTTTGTGTATGGTCCAAACCTTAGCCTTGATGCTATTGTCTCTTCTCTCCTGCTCATTCCTGCACATCTCATTTCTCCCACTTTCCTTTGATTCTGTAAAACTGTATTTCTGAATATGTACAGCCCAAGTAACTCTTTCATCCAACCTTAATCCTAAAAACTTAAAGTGTTTCACTCTCTCCAATTCTTGATTATACAATTTTGCCTCGTTACCAATTCTTTTCCTTGTGTAGAACATTATCTTTGTATTATCAACTGGAATTTTGAATCCCCATTTATATGACCACTCTTCTATTGTCATAATCACCTCCTGCAGTTTCTTTACAATGAAATCCACATTTCTTCCCCTCTTCCAAATTGCCCCATCATCTGCAAAAAGCAAACACCCCAAGCCATTCCCTATGTCCTTACAAACATCATCTATCATTATGGAAAATGATAAAGGGCTTATATGCTACCTTGAGGTGTTCCATTTTCAAAACATTTCTTTTTCTGAATAGCTCTTTCCTATTCTGACCTGTATTGATCTTCCTATATAAAGTCCTTAACCCACTTATCTACTCAACCTTTGATCCCTCATTTTATGAAGTCTGATTATTAACCTTTCTTCCCACGTACTAAATGCATTCTCTACATAAAAAATACAGCCATTACACTCTCTCTGTTTATCTGTGCTTTTCTAATTTCATGGTCTATAAACATAAAGCTGGGTCCATAGTATTTCTTCCTCTCCTAAAGCCACTCTGATATTTGGATATATTTCCTTTATTTTCTATATGATCTATCAACCATTCATTTACCATTTTCTCCATTATTCTGCAGATGTTGGATGTCAAAGCAATTGACCTATAATTCCCTGGGTTTGTGCATTTCTTTCCTGATTTGCTTATTGGCACTACCGCTGCCTCCCTCCAACTTTGTGGCAAGTTCCCATCCTCCTACACTTTATTATATAGATCTAATAAAATATCTTTGGACGATTCACTGAGATGGCTTAGCATTACATAACAAATCTGAGCCTTGCCTGGTGCGGACATTTTGGTTTCCTTGAGAGAGCAGTTCAGTTCTACCTTTGTAAATGGCTTGTTTTCATCATTAGTTTCTTCATCTTGCTGTAATAGCTTTTTAGTTTTCTGCTATTGTATTTTCCCTTTCTATTTTCCCTTCTTCACTAATATTGTCCGGACACTGAACTTTGGCAAAAAAAATTTACCAACATCTTTGCTTTCTCCTCATCTCTTACTGCTGTTGTTTCCCCATCCTTTCAGACGGGATACTCATACTCTCTTTTAATCCCATTCATGTTTTGTATAATTCTCCAGATTTGACCAACTTCAGTCTCCCTTCCCACAGAATTACATGCATTTTTTTTTAACTCTCCTTACATTTGCTTGCATCCTTTTATATTCAATAAGGTTCTGAAAACTATGATTCCTTTTTAGCATTTTAAAAGTTAAATTTCTATACTTAATTACTTTATCACATTCCTTTGTCCACCATGGTACAATCTTCTTTTTGTGCTTGCCTCCCTTCTTCTACATAACCGGTTTTGCAGCCTCTAGAATAGATTTACAAACATACATATTTAAGTTATCAACATCATCATTAATATCAATATATAAATCAATATATTTTTCCATTTCTTTATTACTAATATTCCTAAATTTCTTCCAATCAGCACTACTGAAAGACCAATTCTGTAACCCTCCTATGTCATATTCTTCTAAACTCAAACCTACTTCAGTTACTAGAGGATAGTGATCACTTCCTTTAGTTCTTCCTCTAACTGCCTCCCACCAACAAACCCCTGCCAATGAATCGGACACTTATGTAAGATCAATAGGCCAACCTCGCTCTTTTCCTCTAACAACCTTGCATGGAATACCTTGTGATGCTATGTAGATTTGGCTATTTGAAGAAGAAAAAAAGGTACGTTATTTGAACCTGTTGCACCCAAAAATAGCCTACCTCTGGCTATGGACATTGTAAATGTTTATTTATCTTTGAAGGACAGCACAATCTATAAAGTCAGATGTTTTTCTAGCCAGATAAATCTTTACCCCTACATATCACCAACTTTATTTCATTAAATGTTAATCTATTGTGTTTTAAATTAGAATAGTTTTTAGAGAAAAACATTCAATTTGTTTCCTTATGCAGCAAGTTTGTTTTGCAGCAGAACCATGACCCTAAACAATAATAATAATAATAATAATAATAATAATAATAATAATAATAATAACAAATGAAGCGATGAGGTTTGCTGTAAAATATCGAAAAGTCCCGATGCAGTCAAGTCATGGTTTTACACCATGTTGCAACCTCTAGGTGTCCTTTAGAAGAACACCTGCTTTCTTGAAGAAAAATAAAGATTGCACAGACATAAAATGATGATTAGATAATTAGAAAGACATAATTAAAAAGGCATAAAATAAGCAAAATTTTAAGCACTGTAACTTGGATCAAAGTGTGCACTGATTTAAGGCTTCATGAAAAACCCAGGGCTATTAGCAGAAATGTGCAAAACATTGTTGGCAACAAAATTCAAACATATTTAGTGGTTCAGCTATTTCACTGTAAATGTCTAACGCTGTGCCTTAACCAGCATAAACAGCTAGCATATTAATATACGTTTACTATTATTATTAAATCACTTATTTTTTCCTTTGATTATTATGGGTAAAATGATATGCCTGTATGCATGTGTGAGTGGAGGGGGTGGGCATGCAGAGGGTTTGTGTCTATATGTGTTTATATGTGTTTTTAATGGATATTAACTGTCCTGCTATGAAATACTTGCTTGGTTGCTTAGGGCAAAGCTTCTCTATAATTAGAATGAACATAATAAAATACAGCAGTATTTTTTATGTTAACTAATTTTATTCTAATTTTGTTTAGTTTTTGGTTCATGTCCCTGGTTCACTCCAGCAGAGGAGGAGGGAAGGAGGCCAGGCTGTAGGCTTATTGGCCGGCGCCAGGGATCCACAGTTATAGAGAATTCAGTTTGGATGGAAGGGTTAAAATTATACACAGGCATTTTCTTTCCATAATAAGTGTTGTAGTAAAACCAGCAGGAGACCAGGTATATGTGTATATTGAGTGTAAATCCTTCAATTGTTCAAGGCATACACTAACATTACACTGTATAACTATTTCTTTGTCAATAAATATTTCGCCAAATTATGCATAGCCTATACCCTTATTTTACAAAAGTAAGTAACTAACAGGAGACCAGTTATGTGTGAAACAATGACACTAGCTACATTAATATTGAAGCTATTAAATATTTTTGTTGTACATCTCTCTTCGGTGTTACATTTTGTAGACGGTCCCTGCGCACTCGTCTCACAGCCGGAGACCAATGTTATTTTCCAGGTCGGAGGACGGCTCGTTTTGATGAAAATGAGGTTGTAGCTTGTTGTCTCTCTTACTCCGGTAGGAAATAGGCGTCGTTTGTGTTTTAATGACGTTTGCTGGTGAGTTATTGATCCCAGAAGTTCGAATCTGTGAATATATTTTACTTTACCGAACCGAGGAGCAGCAGCAGGATGGTCTAGGTTTGTTTTTGCATGATATAATTCTTTTACACCGTATGATAACCCACATGTGTACGGGTTTTGCAGGCGACATGTAGTTATGTTCAGACTATCACTAACGTTTAAGGTAAAGTCACACGAAGAGTTGTAAAAAAGAAACGTCCTCACTTCTCAGTCATTTGTTGCTAACGCCTCTAAATTACAACCAGGCGTAGCCTTAACTTGTACCCCAGGGCTACGTCTTCTGTTGCCAGGGGGTAACGTTACGTGGTGGAAATATTGTGGAAGCAGCTCAACTAATTTGAAAAAATAAATTAAGTGACTTGATTAAAAGAATATATCAGCTGTAACACCTGAGTAGGCTACTATGTTGTAGTTATGTAAACTATAGTTGAAATCTAGTTAGCAAGCGAGGACAGACGTTTTAACAGTATCTCTAAAAGTAATGATAAAACCGTAGAAATAATGATCTTAAGGTAAGCGGCTTAAAGGGTTAGCTAAAAGCAGGCTTACAGATTAGACACGGTAAATAATTAGTCAAATGGATACATGGTTGAAACATTAAGCAATCTAAATATAGGCTATACAGTTAAACAAGTATCAAAAAATAAACAATATTCACTATTATGAATAGTGTATACATTTAGAACATTGTGAATCGATGAAGGGGGTTGAGTTCATGTGACAGGGCTGTGGGGGCTCTTATACAATAAAGGTGGAAAACCACTGCTCTACAGTTTAACTTTTGCTCAATTTGATGTAAACATCTACCTGACCCATATGTAACTGTCATATATTAACTAGTCAGTTCAGATCTTTATTGTCCCTTAAGGGAAAATTTCATTTGCAGCAGAGGGCAAAACCACAAACACAACATACAAGAGGACATGAGACATTTATCACAGTTACAGAAAACATCCAAATAAAAAAAAACAGGTTGAAACTAGTTGAATGAAAGCTTCAAGGTTCAGGTAGTCAGTCTGCTTTGTAGCAGCTGTAAAGCAGGATCCTCAAACACTTTGGTCTTCTTTGCAGGTTGTGAAATTGTGCAAGCCATGCCTTTTTTGGAATTCATAGCTGGGAGCATTTCTGGTAAGACAAAACTATATTTTATTTTTGAAATAAGAGAGAAGTTGATTGAATACGGTATTTGTATGTGGAGAAATAACATTTCCTTGTTGGTTATTATAGGTGCAGTTGGACTGGCAGTTGGTCATCCATTAGACACTGTGAAGGTTGCATGACACTGAAATCTATAAACATGACCAAATGCATAAAACCAGGCTAGTTTTTCTTCTGACACCTCTTATTTCATTTGTAGGTGCGCCTTCAGGCCCAGTCTGTTTACAAAGGGATATTTCACTGTATGGCTAAAACATACTCTAATGAAGGGGTAGGTGTTATGTCCTCTTACATTGTTTCACCAAGTAGCACTGCATAAATAGCCTCCAAGACAGAAAGTATTGATGCATGATTATTTATCTGTTTATTATGCCTTCATTACACCAGCTCCATGGATTCTTCAAGGGCATGGCATTTCCGGTGCTGACCACGGGCATCACCAACTCTGTTGTCTTTGGCTCTTACAGTAATGCCTTAGATTACCTCACTCAGTCTCAGCGCTGTGACCGCAATCAAGGCAAACCGGCTTCTGCTGCACAGGTCTTCACTGCCGGCTGCTTCTCAGGCCTGGTGCAGGTAAGAACACCTGACCTATACAGTACTGGATGGTTTGATGCAAAGCACCTTTGCAGGACCTTAACTGCATGATGATTGTGAGGGTTTCCCAGGACCACTATGAAACTGACCATTATCAGGGTGTGAAGACGCTCAATTCACACAGGTAATAGCAAATGTGTATAGTTTATTGTAGCATATGTGTTTTCCACCTACTCTAAGGAGAATTCAGAGTGTGTAAAAAGAAAACAAGAGGAATGTGTAATGTGCTACTGGCCCCTAGAGGTTGCAAAGTTCATTACATCCCACAAAAAATAAGAAGAGGCCAAAGGTTCTTGTAGCAATCAACCATGTACATTTAGATATTTCCTCTATTCAGGTAAGAATTAAGCCTGATGCTTGGGCCTAAGTAAAGGCTGTAAGGTTGAAGTACAATTCAATAGTTGTCAGTTATTTTTTATGTATATATTAAATTTTTATGGCTATTCCATATTAATATTTAATGTTTGTTTGTTTGTTTAGGTATGCATCTTTCACCAAGGAAAATTCCACATAAGTGTACTTATTGTGGCAATAAAACCTTTTCTGAGTTCTGAACATACCTTGTCATTGACAGAAGTGTCAAGATCTGGTGGTGTAACCAACAGGACAGCTCTAAGTACAGGTGTGAATGCACTAAGGACGCATTGAGATCTGATCACTCAGACCACATTCATAGGGGTTTCAGGCCACACGTGGCCACATTCTTATAGCAGTGTGTACGTGTATGTGTCCTGGGCCACATTATGGACTTCCTACTAAACTGTGAGCGGAACTACATACTCATTCAAAGTATTTCTGATGTCCCAGAAACCACTTAGAATGCAGTGTGCCCCCTAGGTTGACTGTTTTAGTCTGGCGGATGGGTCGGGTACGTCCGGCACAGTGATCACTTCACATAAAACGCTTCATTACATCATTTCCAGCAAATTTCACGGACAGCAAAACGGCATCACCGGTCTGTTTCAACTGAATGTTCTCTGTTCCAGCTCGCCTAAAGAAACAAAAACACCTGGATGGAACTTGATATTTATCCCGGTTAGCAAACACTTAATGTTTGAGCTATATCAGGAAGTACTTGTTAGTTTTAGATTAGTTTTAGTCTTTGTTGGTTTTAGTCTTTTTATGGGATTTGTTGTCATTAAAAAAAAATCTAGAATATCACCAGGGATATCCGTTATTGTGATGTGTTTTGCTTCTTTATGTCATAAAACTTATAAAATACTGACTTAAACAAAATCATAACCATTAGGCATAATTTGGGTGGACTAACCCATTAACTTGATCCGCTTTCAGGTGTTTATTACTGCCCCCGTTGACCTGGTGAAGGTGCGTCTGCAGGGTCAAACAACTGCTGACCGATACCGTGGACCCTTTCATTGTGTTGCTGTCATCCTGAAGAAGGAGGGACCCAGGGGTCTGTTCAGAGGAGGGCTGGCCCTAGCCCTGAGGGACATACCCTGCTATGGACTCTACTTTTTACCTTACGAGGTCACTCGAAAGGCTCTGACTGAGAGCGGCAAAGAGCCAGGTCAGTTTCAGAGGGAACAGTGCAACATTACCGACCGTCAATAGACCTTTCTCACGGCAGACATGTTGACATGTCATAGTAGGAAAAGCACAGGTGTATTCATATAACCATTAACCATAACCATTAATGATGGCTGCATTCCACTTAGGAGAGGCCCTGGTATTGTGCATGCTGACTCACTGAAATAGCTTACTGGGACACTTGATGGAATTGAGCCATCGTTAAGGTTATCAGTTTCAGCTGTGCTTTTCCTACTATGACAAGTCAAAATGTCTGCTGTGAAAAAGGTCCATAATTAAGTAACCAGGGTATTGTGTGAAATATGGAAGGTCATATTTGTTAGGAAAAAGAATGGATAAAATGTTAGAAAGGAAAAAAAAATAAAAATGATGACATGGTGAGCCAAACTTTTAACTTTCTTAGTCAAAATTATGAGATACTACAAGAAATTTATGATAATACGTCAAGAGATAATAAAATTTTGACTTAGCATCTTATGATTGTTAGCAAAAACTCAGGAGCAGCTTAACTCAATACATGAAGAAGGTTTGGGAGACTTTGATGACTTACACAGAAGCATTTAATGAAATCTCGAATGAGGAGATTTGGGCACAATGTAGTGCTGTGTAGTGCCATCCAAACTCTGGGGATCGGTGTATTTCCAAGAGACATTTATCTCCTGCTAAAGCTGTCAAGTTTGGGTTATGAAACAATATTAATGACGTCATAGGCGCCACAAACATAAATGCTTACCGAAATCAATGTAAGTCCTTTGGGGAATAGGTTATTTGCAGGTGTATGTGTTTGTCAGAAACTTGTGTGTGTGTGTGTGGCTCTTTAGCCTGTTTCCGTTGGCCTTCAAAGGAGACGGCCCTTTATCATACAGCTGCTTCGACTCCCTCAACTTGTAGCGACAGACATAAATTTATACTTGAACACCAGACAGGTTTAGTGATGGAGTATGGCTGAATAGAACTTCTCTGCTTCGAACCTCTGACCTGGGGATCTGACCTGACATAATATTAAAAAGTCTTAATATTGACTCTATCTCATGCATTTGATTTAGTATTCCATACATTTGACTTATCTCATAATTTACCAGTTTTGTTTTTTATTTTCCTTGTGGAAGTAGGCTTTTACATGAAAGATATCAAACTGAATAAAAATACAAACAAAAACAAAAAAAAAACAGATGTGTGGCTGGGTTGGCTCAGTGGGTAGAGCAGGCGCACATATACTGAGAGGCTTATGCCTCGACACAGAGGTCCAGGGTTCGAGTCTGTCCTGTGATGATTTCCTGCATGTCTTCCCCCTCTCTCGCCACTTTCTCACCTAGTTGTCCTATCCATTAAGGTGGAAAAGCCCAAAAAATAATCTAAAAAAAAAAACAGATGTGACATTGGTGAGTCCAGCTTTATTCTGGATAGAGATTGTTGACTTCTGTCAAGGAGAAAGTTGGGTTTTAGTTTTGATTCAGCCTCTTTTAAATTTTAAAAGGTTTATTTTTTTAATCTAGAGTCATTTTTCAGTACAGGCACGACTTGAAAGATTTACATTATTCACTTAACGTTTCTGTTCTGTGTCAGGTACGCTTGCAATATTGATGGCAGGTGGCGTGGCGGGTGTGGTGACCTGGGCTTTTGCCACGCCCATGGACGTGGTGAAAGCCCGGCTCCAGATGTCAGGGGCCGGCGGCCGGGAGTACAGAGGGGTCCTCCACTGCATGAGAGCGAGCTTCAGAGAGGAGGGACTGAGGGTCTTTTTCAAAGGCCTTCTACTGAACAGCCTGAGAGCCTTCCCCGTCAACGGCGTCACCTTCCTCAGCTACGAGAGTCTGATGAGGATTTTCTGCCCACCGACGAGATGACCTCACTCTTGACGGCGATTAGATACACTCCTTGCCATGCAAATTGAAAGATCTTTCAAAGATTTTAATATACATACACAATTTGACTGTAGGTCAGATATTCTCAGGGTTACTTAAAACTTGCCTTACTGGATGCCTCCACTATGATAGTTGGCAAGCTATTCCACATTGTGATGCCTCTAAACATTACAGACCTGCACACCACATCTGAACACACTTCAGCTGAACACAATAGATGAAAATGTTCAAATTCAGTTCCAGCTGATTTTCTT